>NC_074710.1:17528920-17828920 GCF_024334085.1 Lutzomyia longipalpis | reverse complement strand
TATCAAGAGCATTTTATGCCCATTTCTTTTCCAACACCCACCCCCACATGCTTTAAGAGCCTGCTCCCCCCTCTCTCCATTGTGTTTGGCCCATAATAGGCGAGTTTTCTCTATATAGCAAACATTTTCCAGCATGCGGCAAAAAGTTACAAATATATGGACAGAAGGGAAGTTTTATATTTTCCCGCTTTTTTTAAAGGGAAAAAAAAAGCTTGACGATGGCGATAAATTGTAAGAAATTTGTGAATATTTCTTTTTGCGCATTGTTGTAGCAGCATAAGAGGTGCTTTTTTTGCGAGAGAATTAAATTCCTTCTCCTTTTAAGTAATTACTCCGAGGAAAAAAAATGCAAATAAGAGTAATTGTTTGAAAAGGATTTTTTTTGTTGCAGTGAAGGGTTTAATTGAAAAATTTTTAATAAAGGAAAATTCATTAAAATGATTTTTTGGATTAAGGAGTAATTTGGAGAATTATGGGAATCTCTAAAAATGTCCTGGATTTAGAAAGAATTTTTTTAGGGAATTCTTTAAATAATTACAGAGAATTGTGGAGTTTTTAAAGATTCTCCAGTGGAGAAAGGGAAGCTTTCCACAGGAAATTCATATGAAATGTCTGCAAAACTCTTAAAATTGATTTTAAGATCAATTTCTTCTATTATTTTGAAAAAATCGTTAAGTTTTTAGAATAATTGTAGAAGTTGTGGAGTATTTGTTGTGCTTTTCTTCGAAGTCTCCAGTGGAGAAACAAGAAATTTCCTCAGAAAATTCATTAGGCTAATCAGTAGGAATCTAAAAAATGCTTTTTCTTGTTTACCAAGGTATTAAAACACATTTTTAATCATTAATCTATAAAGAAACTGGAGTTTTTACGAATTCTCCAGGGGAGAAAATTAATATTTCCAATAGAGATTCATATGAAACGTCTGCAAAGTACTTAAGATTAATTTTAGGATCTCGCTTAAAGTTAAAAGAACATTGCAAATTAAAAATTTAGATTTTAAAATTAAAATAAATTGCCCATTGCCCCATTGCTTTTGATATATTTTTAAAAATCTTTTATTTTCTCTTGGCAATTTCTCAACCAAAAAATTTGTCTGAATTATATTTCTTTTAGATTTATTTAACTTCCAGAGAAAACAATATTTTCCTTAAAACTGTTCCAGATTTTCCGGAAGATTTCTATCCAAACATGCGAAAAAGATAAAAGTTTTAAGTAAAAAGTGAAAGCTTTGGGGAATAATTTATTGCACATTAAGTTGCAACTAGTGGGAAAAATTCAATTGAGAGAAGAGAGATAAAATTAAACGCAGCACTGCATTTTACAATGAAAGTTTTCACCATTTATCAAATTTTATCTCACACAAATGCTCTATTTTCTCAGCATGTTTTCCATCCTCTTAGTTTTCCCACCAATTCCTGAAGAATTTAAGGAATTTTCCTAGGAATTTCTGCAATGTTTAAGCTCTCTGCGAAATACTCTTCGAGAAATCTTTATCCTATAATTTACTTTAAATGCTTCTTAAAGGAGTTAAAGGATATAAGTGTTTCTCTCACTCTCTCGTGAAATTCTTCATTTGAGAAATTCTTCTACTTTTCTTCTCAATTTCAAAAGTGTGATGAAAGTGTTAAATTTAGAATTTAATTAAAGCCATGAGATGATGAATTTAGTGTAAGACTTTTCTGTGTTGAAATGTTGAATAATTTACTCCTTCTCCTCTTTCTCCGTACAATTTCGTCTCTTTTAGCTGTCTGGGCAAAAGAGAAAAGTTCCTCCACTTGATTTTCATGCGATTTTCCCTTTTTGGTGGAAGAGAACTGCGTTGACTTCCATCAATCGGGCTGTTCTCAATTGAAAATCAATTCATGTTCTCGCTCCTCCCCCCGCCCCCGGTGAACTTTCCGTCCCTTGAATTTAATTAATTAATTCCAATAAATTCCACCTAAATACATTCACCATATCAACGACCTTTTGGTCCTTCCAACAGAATGCTGCCGCTAATATAACTTTGAGCACACAACATATGCTCCAGGCACAGTGTGGGGAGTACAGGGGGGTTGGTGGTGTAATAAAATTTCGTTGAAATTCATGTCACCACTCCCCCGCAAAAAGCGAACAACTTTCCCATGTGCCAACGGGGGTGTTCACTTAAATGCAAAATCATGCTTTGGGATTTATGGTTTTTTATTAAATTCTCTGCACTTTTATGAGTTTATCCGCGTAAATGTAACGACTGCCAAGACAAGAAGTGATCCAAGATAGTTTATGGAGCTTTTAAGAATATTATACTCCAGCATGAGACTGTGGGGGAAGTTAAAACAAATGGTTTTGAAAATTGTATGATTTTTCAACATTTAATGATTTAATCTTGATTCCAATTTGGTGAGTAATTTGGGGAGAAAATATGGAGTTTATGCAGATTCTCCACCGAAAATTCATTGGATATGTCTTAAGAATTTCTAATATTATTCTCAGTTATTTAATTATTATGTGAAAATTATGGAATAAAATTTTGATTTTCCAGTGGAAGAAAGAATTTTCCAAGACAATTTTATTGGAAGTATTTCTGAAATTAAAAAAAATATTTTGGCGAATCATTATTGGGAACGTTTAGATTACTTATGAAGAGTTCAACTGGAAGCTCTTCTGGAATTTCCACGAAAATTCCAGCTGTTTTATTCTAATACTTTTTCTTTCCAATATGTCTTGGAATTCAATTACAAATTAAATGTTTCTAATAGGCTTTCCAGTCAATTCCAATGGAATTATAGATTTTACAATTTTTGGAATCAATTTGAGCCGTTCCAGTCAAAAGATTAAAATATAGTTTTAGTTTATCTTAATAAATATTGTATTCAAAGCTGTTTACAACAAGTACAAGACGTAAATTCTAAGAAAGAATCATACTGGAAGTTCTGGAACATCCAAAAGAATTCTAATCAAATTCCTTTTTTTTTTATTTTGAAAGGATTCTATTCTAAATCACCTTTCCATTGGAAATGTGGAATTTCCAATTTATTGGAATGGTCTCCAGGAGATATTCTAATGGAATTTAGTTATAAAATCCAAAATAAATTACGCCACTAGAGTTTTTTTTTTTAAATAAATTGTTATATTTATTAAAATTTTTCTTTTTTAAAATTCTTAATCGTAAAATTTTCTCTATGAAATGAGAGCAGGTGAGTTGAATTAATTCTTGTAATTTTTCCTTCGTGAAGAAAAGCCATCTAATGTCCAACTTGATGTATTTTCCCTAGAGCCTGAAGAAGAATATAAACATTTTCGAAACGTCGCTGAATCCAAACAATTGCATTTTAATCATCCCCCTCTGACCGAATTCTGAACAATTTCAATATAAAATATTCCCAAAAATTAAAAAAAAAAAGATCCAAAGTGCTCGATATGTGTGGATTTATTTTATGCTGAAGAAGAGCAGAAAAGTGTCGTAAAAATCTAATATTTTTACATTGAATCAATCATTTTATTGAATTTCCAATTCGTGTAACTTTCAAAGTCAACGAATAAATATTGTAGAAAAGGGAAAGAAAAAAAAGCTCTTATATGTGAGTAGGTAACTTTATGATTCAACAATTTATCTCGCCCTCAGAACTTTCCCATCAAAACCTTCACTTTCTCGCCCCCCACCCTCTTGTCCTACCCCAACCAATCCCACCCTATGAATGCCATGCGTTGAAATTGCGGATATTTAGTTAAGGATGAAAAGCAATTCAGTGTGTGACCAAGAGGAAGCTTATAGAGAAGGAAAAAAATATGTGGAGCAAGTTGTGGGCAAAACAACCCCCAAACTCCCCGTCAGGAAAGGCCAAAACCGACGTACTAATGGAAGGATCCTCTCTCCTTTAACTTTCTCCCCGCAAATATAACCCCAACTATCTGGGGAGGAAAAAGTTGTTTGTCCGCCCTCTCAACTATTCTTTGGGGGTTTTTCCTACTAATTCATTGTACTATGTACGTACATGTGGGTGGGGGGTGTTGTATATAGCAGTAATGATTCTCTTTTTTTTCTTCATCTTCTTGGTTTCCTTCACGTTGTTATAATTCATGAAACATTTAATTTATTGCACTTTGCTACACCACGTCACGGACTAGTTGACTTTCTGTGTGAGCTTTCGTGAGAGCTTTTTTTGGGTAATTTTCTCAGCACAGAGTCAGACAATCAAGCCTCAGGGTATGACCACAACAATTTGCACTCTGACCCGCCGAAAAAGAAAGCAAAATATTTGTGAATAATTTTTCTGATACGATGAAAATCACGAATTTTCCCACGAAAAGGGGAAAGCTGATAAAGCGCCAAAAGGTGAAGTGAAAGAGGATTGAAAGTCAACATCTAATATTGGGAATGACCTCGTGTGGAGCCGGTGGAGCATTAATTTTAAACAACATCCGAAAATCTGATGAAATATTTCCACAAATATCGCATTGGGTGGATAAAAGCTCGCGGGGTTTGTTTACGCGATATATCCCAAAACATGAATTATTTTGAAAATATAAGGAAAAACAATCCCATGTTGAGAGGCTTTAGTTATGGAGAGAAAGCGCGAAATATCAGATTGAGGTCATTCAGGTATTAGCTCCACCACTCCCCTAAATTCATAGGGGATTATATTGTTAAAACAAGGTGAAAATAATTGGATATAGATAAGAAAGAAAGTTTATTAGGAAGGAAATTAATTTTCAATTTGGGATCAACGAAATCCCATGAATTGATTAACCTCTAGGCCGCCAAGCGGGGTCGTTGAACGACCCCAGCCCTATATTTCGTGCTATAACTTAATAAATATAAAAGATACCATTCCCATCTTTTGGAAATAAGTTCTTTGGTTATCTGAGGAGGTTGTGTAAAAATTTCAGCTCAATCCGTCCACCACAAGAAAAGTTATTAAGGAAAATGTAGAAGAAGGGAATTCAAAAATTGGTGTAACGGCCATGCTGCGGAAAATTTCTTAGAATGAAGTTGGTCACATCATAAATCATATGGTTGAAGGGGGTTGAAGGGTTGTGTTTACTTTCTCACTTTACCTTCTCAGTGTCAGAATTATCGCGAATAAGTAACATAAACAACATAAAACATAATTAGAAGCATATAAATGTGCAAAACAATAAAGAATATTCGAGAAATATTGCCATTTATCACGGTGCGGGAAGTGAGGGGAATGTGGGGAAGTAGTGAAAAAAAATAGCAGTTGCGGTCAACTTCGTGGCAAATTTCTCACGAAGAAAGTGTGAAAAAGGAGTGAAAAATGTTTTTCCCTAATATCTTCTTCTGCGTGTTTCCGGGTGGCGAATTTGTGATGCAAGGGACAAGAGGACTATATAAGGAGTCTAAAGGTAGTGACCCGACAGTTCCCGGTTTTATAGTTTATGAGAAAATCGACTTCCTTCTTGGGGTCGTTCAACGACCCCACCTTGGCGCTCTAAGGAAGCTCCAAGGTCTTGGCGGCCAGCAGGTTAAATTTCTTCATCAAAGGTTAAAAGAACTTTAGTTAAAATAAAGTCAATTACTCTGTTTAAAGAAGAATTATTGGAAAATCAAGACTGGAATTTTATTGGAAGTTTCAGGGCATCGAGGATGATTTTTCTTGGCATCTAAAAGATTTGTGAATTTTTTTCAACCATAAAAAAAGTTCTACAGTTAAATAAATTACAGTTAAATGAATTTTATAATTGAAACATAAAACGAATAAACTGTAAAAAAAATGAATAAAATTCCATTTGAACATTTGAACGCTCATTGATAACCGTGAAAAATCCAATAAAATTTTATTGATAAAATTTATCTGAATTTGTCGCAAAATATGTATTTATTTCAAGCATTAAATTTAATTCCTTAATTAATTACAATTTGCTTTATTTTTATTTTCTAGAACATTTATAGCAACAGTCGTGACGAATTTATTGCTGATTTTAAATTTATAGCCGTATAAATGAAATTAATTTTGAGTGTCAATCCAATTAGAATGCTAGATAATAGTCAGTACTATTGGATATATATTATGCAATAAATGAGCGTAATTCATTTATGTATTAAATAGGAATTAATGTGAATGTTCAAGTTGATTGATTATCTCTTCAATGTTATCATTCATCATCACTTTGATGTTATTTCATTGATTACATTAGTTGAATGCTATTGATCCTTATGTTGAACATGAACATAAAATTATACCAATTACCACTAAATCATCAAAAAATAGGGGAGATCGTGGTAATTTTAATCAAATTCCAATATTTTTTAAAGTGGTTTTTACTATTAACTCAGAAGGGTTCTTGGTTATAATTCAATTTTCTGATAAGGTTTTACAATTTAACGATTTTTAGCTGTGTTTCTTTCAGACACAGCTTTTGTGTACCGAGCAAAATCGAAAGTCGTCAGATCGGGCTCAAACTTGGGATGAGCACGAATTAGGGTCCCCACATTCCAAAAAACGTATGCGCCAAAAAAAAATTTTCCGGCCGGCCGGCCGTCCGTCCGGCCGTCCGTCCGTCCGGAGTTCAGAGCTAATTTGCAAGAGAACGGTGATAGATAGAGACTTGCGGTAAGCGGCAAAGTTTAAATATCGACCGCAACACATCCGATTATGACGTCAAATTTTACTCCCCACCCCTCCGTCCGCCATTTTGAATAACCTCAAAATTTTGTTTTGCCTATATCTCGGCCCCTGTAATAGCTAAAAATCTGAAATTTTTATATGTTATAGGGGACATCAATACCTTTCCAACGATACCTCATTTTCGAAAATCGGCCAAGCCGTTTAGTCAATATGGCCGCCACAATTTTTCATCGAAAATCGACCATAACTCGAAAACGGCTTGACCGATTTTGATCAACCCGGGCTCAAATGAAAGCTCTCAACAAACCCTACAACTCTCTAGAACATTCGAAGTTTCAAAAGTGACCACTAGGGGGCCAAAAATCAAAAACAAAATTTTCGATGAGTTTTCGATGAATATCTCGAAAACGACGACATAAATTTTTTTCATTTTTTGATATGTTGTAGCTGACCATATTATCTAGCTTCATGCCAAAAATGAAGAAAATCTATGGATCCGTTCTCGAGATATAGCCTTCCAAAGTTGGCATGTCATATCTCGGGTTCTACAAGTCCGATCTTGATCAACTCAAGCGCAAATGAAAGGTTTCGAGAAACCCTACAAATGTCTAGAACATTGCAACTTCGTAAAATGTCCGCAAGAGGCGCTAAAATCGAAAACAAAGTTTTCGAAAATTTCGAACTCGAATTTTTCGAAAATGGCGACATAAATTTTTTTCATTTTTCGATATGTTATAGCTGACTTCAAGACCTTTCAAACAAAAAAAAATTTATGAAAATCTATGGATCCGTTCTCGAGATATGGCCTTTCAAACATTTCATAGGGGATGACTTTTCGACTTTTCCCGACTTTGCGCGTATTTAAACTAATTTGCGTTCTAGTTTGCTCTGACAAAATTGGTACACTGAAAGAAACACAGCTCCCGTAAGCTTGGTCAGCTTACCAGTACATTTTAAAGATATTTTTGTACTTTTAAAATATTAAAAGAAAAAAATACACAGTATAACAGAATAGTATAGATTAGAACAACGTAGAACAGTATGAAACAGAGTGATTTACAAAAGAATTAAAGAGTACAGATTAAAGTAGAATATACTAGAATAAAAGGAACAGAATAGGAATGAATTAAAAGGAATATAAAAGAGTGATTATAGGACATAACACAATATAACAGAATAGAATAGATTCGGATAGAATAGAACATAATGCAATTAAGGAATATAAAATCCTTCCCTTTCTTTCCTTTCTACTCCACAGCTATTCCTTTCCTGCTCGGACGATTGCTGCACACACGGGATGAAGCCAACATCATTAACAGTGCCATCTGTGAGGCGGAGGACAACAAGTAGACAGTGTCCGTAGTCGTGTGCCGGTCAATCAGCGATAATGTGCAGCTGCATACAGTGTGCCTGCGTTCGAGGAACTTCCTATATATATGGGTCGGAGCCAAGATCAACAGTGCCATCTGGTGGCGGAGGGACAACGCTGGTAAAAACCGATCTACACTATGTGGCCTGCCGAACGAACGCCAATGCCCAGCATCAGTACGCTAAGTGATCGCGGAACTTCCCGTGCAATGATCGCCACCGACGGGACTCTCCCCTCCAGCCAAACAGTCTTAGGACTCGCGCGGAGTAATCTTCCGAAAAATCTACATGTAATTAACGCAAATTGAATTTGTAACAAGAACATTGTAATTGAGTAGGAATGAAAATAAAGTATTATTATTATTATAGTATTATTATATACTTTAGAAGGAGAAGATAATAAAGTAAAATAGAACCGAGTAAAGAAATAAAAATGAACAGAAAATATGGAAAATACGGAAAATATTAGACTAGATTATAACAAAATATAACAGAATAGAATAGATTCGGACAGAATTGAACAGAATGCAATTAAGGAATTTAAAATAGACTTAAGAAGAAGAGATTGAAGTAAAATAGAACCGAGTAAAATAAATAATATAGTAATGACCAGTAAATATTAGACCAGAATATAACAAAATATAACAAACTAGCATATTTACGGAAAGGATTTTTTTTTTATCTAATTTAAGTTAAATATTTTAAAAACGATATTTTCTTCATAACTACCTACTAAGAATCAATTTAAGGGCAATTATAAAAAAAAACATTTTTTTTAGGTTTTTTAGACTTGAAGGAGGGAAGTTTATTTTACTTTTCAAAAACAATCAAAAAAAATTCTCTAGGTCTCCATTTTAAGTTTCATTTTTGCTCTCTTCGAGCTAGGCAGCTTGTTGTTGGTTGGGTGATTAAAATATAGCCTCGAATAGCCTCTTTCTTTTTGGTTAATTTTGTATTTCTATTTTTATACAGAAAAAAAGTTCAATTTTGGAAAAACTGAAGAAAAAAAACTTGAGAGGATTTTTTTTTGTAAAAAAGTAAACTCCGCAACTGACTAAAGTATCCCAAGGATTCTCTACATTTGAAATGCAAACCACCTCTAATCTGTATGGATTGTGACAAGCATTTAGCGAAACATTGTGACCCCTCCAGCATAGCAGTGTGGGTGAACTGTCGCGTGTACACAAGTGATGCAAACAAAAAAAAATCGTGCAAACAAATTCAGTTGGGGGGTCGTGGATAGAGGAAAAGTGGCGTCATGGCAGAATTTATATTAATGGTTGAGTGCCCCATTTCTCACTTTCCGCTTTTTCCACATCAACAACACCACTTAATATCAAACCACAACACACAGAGCCTGATTTATAACCCATCCAGGTACATATATACCTAAATTTTCCCCACCGCTGCTTCCCGGCCAAGCAAAACACTTCCTATAACTTTGCCAAACTCACATTTTGCTTTTTTCTCTCCTTGCAGTCGGAATGCACAAAATATTTTACATACAAAACATTTCCACCTCACAAATTTACAGGGATTTAACAAATACATGAGGAAATTCAAATTATCTCCGTGAAATTGCACCCCATTCTTACCCCCGTCCCCCGTCCTTCGTCTCCAGAGAATCCACTAAATATATACATACTTCCAACTATAATCTTCCTCCCTTCCAGCAAATAATTTGTAGCGAATGTGTTGCGAATTAACTTCAACATATGACAAAGGTCTGGGAAGATATAGATATCCCCAGACTCCAGTGTATTCGCTAAGAGTGAAAAACTCTCGTGATAAACTCCCGAAGGCTTTTTGCAGGGAAAGGTGAGGAAAACTTCCAATGTGATAAACTCCTGTAAGATTTTCCCGGATTTCACGTTTCTTTTAAAGCGCAAAAGCCTTCAGAAGTTTATCACGGGAGTTTTTCACTCTTAGAGAATTCATGCCCAGTTGAATTTTGTAGTTTTCCTTCTTGTTCCTCAGATTAACTTTGAACCCTTTCTCCATGGCTTTTAAATTTTCTCGCGCTCCATCAAACGTAATACCGAGAACTCGCACTCCAGCTTCTTGAACATGTTCTATTGCTTCCTGAATCAATTTTTTTTTCTCTGAGAAGTCTAGAGAAATTATTGGAAAATAAGCGAATGGGAGCTTCCAGCCTTGCTCTGGACAGACGAGCATGAAGACAAGAATTTGTCTCGCTCTTGGGTTTTCATATTTTCCAGTACTTCCCACAATCGGTTGTCCGTACATTTTATTTCCGATTTTGTCCAATTGTGCATAAATATACTACATTCAACAATTTCCAAAAATGAAATAAATTTTGACAATTTAATTTTGTTAGAAGTTTAACAAAATTAAATTGTCAAGTTATTTTCTAGATGCAATTTGTGCAAAAATACAATTTTAAATGAAGATTTATACAGTAGATGCAAAAGAATATAATTTAGAACATTTTAATGGTCTAAATTTAATTTTCCGACGTATTTTGTAACTTTTTTGAATTTTGAACTTATGTTCACAGGAAGCGTCCTTTCCTGGTGAACGTAAGTTCAAAATTCAAAAAAAAATTAATGATCTATTTAGAATATTCTAATGATCTAATAAATAGGAAAATAATCCAAATTTATAGTGAGAGAATTTACTCTTATTTAGAACAAAGAGTTTAAAAGATTTTCTCTATTACAAGAATGTTTCTTAACCCTTTAAGGTTTTTTGGGTCATACGCTGACCCAAACGTGAAACATTTTATTTTTTCAATAATTTATGAATGTAATTGTTTTTCCATGTTACAAATGCATCAAATTCACGCATAAGGGGTCAAAGAAGACGTTCTGAGTGAGAAAAGTCCTCTAAAAAAAATTCATAGAATAAAAATCGCGATAAAAGAGAGCATGTTTCAATGTTTTTATGTTTCACGTTGGACGTTAAAGGGTTAATTTTTTCAAAATTTCATAATTTTCAGAACCTATCGTAAATGATTTCGAGAGGATAATTTTGAAAAGTAAAAGAGAAAAACTATTAATAAAGTCTTGAAAAGTATTTCCTGAAATTTTTAACGTTAAAAATGTTAAAACAGTTATTATTTCCAACGATTGGCTTTTTAATTATCCCGATGTTTGACTTTGAATTGGAAAAATGTCTGAATTTTTAACATTATCATTTTTAATCATTTTTGAGGTTCTAAATACTCAATTTTGTGTTCTTAACGTTCTTCAGAACTAATTTCATGTTTTTAACGTTTTTTTAACCTGATTATATTTCAAACAAGCTTGTAAGTGGCGCTGTGTTCACCAAAGGGGACGCTTCTTTCCATATTCCTCAATTTTCTCAAGTTTTAACCTAAAAATGAATTTTAAGATAGATTTTTATAAAGTTCGAAGCGGAACTAACCGATTTTTTTTAAAAATTTCTAACGTTTTGAACATTAACTCCTTTAACTCTTTGATTTTTTAATGGTGAAAAGTTCGTTGTTAATCGCTTGATTTTCAAACGTTTCTTTTTCAACACATAAATTACTAAAATTTTTACGATTGTAGAATTTCTGGAGTCTCTATTTCCAACGTTAGTGAGCTTTTTAGTACCTGAACTTTTAAAATTTTGAGTTTATTTGAATTCTCAACTTTTGTCTATTTACTTATAATAGTTTCTAACGTTAATCTTCACTTTTACTCCTTCAATTGAATTTCTAACGATTCATTATAGTAATTACCTCGATATCTAATGATTTGTATTTTATTCAATTAAATTTTAACGTTTCGTGCGTTCGATTAAGAAATAAAAGAGTTCAATTCAAAGCTCTTTTTTTCTCTGAAGCTTTTAAATGAACGCTGAAGCATTCATGTCGTGCAATATGTTGCCGTTAAATTCAATTTGTATTTCTTCACACAAAATTGAACAATTTTGCTGAATATTTCTGCTAATTATTCCATACGTTCCATACTTGTTTTTATCATGCAGAAAATGGATAAATTTTCGAGATTTTCTTTTGCACAATTTCCCACATTTTGTACCATTTGAAAAATTTGGTTGAGAATAAATGTGCGGAAGTGTTGTAGGCTAAGAGATTAGGTTGAGGCACAAAAGGGTGGAAGGGCGAAGGTGGGTGTTTGTGCGGGGAATAAATTGACAGGAAAAGGATGGAGGAGAGGACTCAGAATTAATTTACCTCGTCAGGGAATCCACTCCAAACGTCACCGCCAGGCAAGCTGCTATCATGCACCCCAAGAAAATGCCGGAGAGGATGTGGATGTGCCGTGGCTCAGGTGGACGTAGATTGGCATTCTCCATGGCGCTCACGGTGCTGGGGCAGAAGTTACTGCCGCAAATTGCCGACACGTCACGGAGGTGCTCAGATGAATTAGGTGCGATGGATGTGCCCCCGGAAT
The DNA here is from genome assembly GCF_024334085.1 of Lutzomyia longipalpis. Lineage (NCBI taxonomy): Eukaryota > Metazoa > Arthropoda > Insecta > Diptera > Psychodidae > Lutzomyia > Lutzomyia longipalpis. The sequence continues at coordinate 17,816,601 of NC_074710.1, read as the reverse complement.
CCCCCGTCAAGTGACTCAAGACTGCGTGGAATGAAGAAGAAAAATACGCAATGAAGAAAATTTTGTATTTCAACCACATCGCGCTTCATTAGATGGCGGAAAAACTTCCCAGACGAAAGGGCTTTTCCTCTCTATCCTTCGCTAGAAAAAATATACATATATGGCTGGAAGGGCATGGATACAGTATTCGTATTAACAAGGAATTTTTCATTATATAATAAAGTCTTCGTGTTAGAATGCGAAATTTTCCTCTTCTTGTACTTTTGCGGAAGAAAGTTATCCGTATGCGCTGGAAGAATTCAAAAGCAAGGGGGTAAGTAACTGGAAGAAAAATATCCTTTTATTCGTATTCTGTTGCGAAATACTTTGAAATATTCGGACGAAACATAATTTAAATGAACGATACACTATTCAAAGATATGAAAAGACAAACGAAACGTGAATAAAATGGATGGAACACATATTTAATTAAAAGAAACCCATTTAATTTTAACGAAAAACAAATGAACGAAACGTTTTTTTAAATGAATTTAACGAACTTTAAGTGAACGAAACGCTTTTTAAATGAACGAACATACAAATAAAGTGAATGAAAAACATTTTTAACTCAACGAAACTTTTTGAAGAATGAAAACGCATTTTCAATTAAACGAAACAATTTTGAATGAACAAAACAAAATAATAATGAACGAAACATTAATTAAATTAACGAAACGCATTTTAAGTGCAAGAAATAAAATTTAAATAATCGAAAGAATCATTTGAAGCGAATGCTATTTAAATGAAATAAATAAATGAACAAAACTGAAATAAATTAAACGAAAAACATTTTTGATTTAACGAAAGTATTTTGAAGAAACAAAACGAGTTTTTATTTATTTATTTATTTGCTGAAGGGGGTGTCATCATCTCTAATGATTTCCCAAAAAAGCGATTTTTTAATGAACGAAACTTTAATTAATTAACGAAACGCATTTCAGATGTACGAAACACAACAAAAAATTAGTGGAAACTTATGAACTAAACGCATTTTAACTGAACGAAACTTACAAAATTAATGAAACGTACGAACTAAGCGAATATTAACTGAACGAAACACAAAAATGAACGAAATAAAATTTATTTTAGAGATAATTCTTCAATATTTTTTTTTAAATTAATTCCTTGATATACATCAAGAATTTCCGATATTATTTGTAAAAAGTCTTCAAATAATTATTCGAAAATCTTCTTCCAAACAAAACCCAAACCTTTCCCAGATAAGCACCCCTTTTTGTTTGAAAAAGTAAATTCAAGTTGAATTAGGCGGAAAAAATTGGGATACGAGAAGTTGTTGCAAAATTGTCCGTGATGAATAAAAACGAGAGCTTGAGGAAAAATTCTTCGTATAAGAAAATGCAAAAGTTTAAGGGAGTTTGTAAAGGACTTCTGGCTGTTGGATTATGGAACATGGATCCTTTAAAAATTTTGTATGTACCACGAAAGATAAACTTTTTGCTGCAAGTGGATGATTGTGGTCTCGGTTGCATAAATGGAAGAAGTTTCGAGGGGAAAATATGAAAAGTTTTTGGGAGACGAAAAAAAAATAAAGAACTTTGGGGAATTCTAAAAGGGGGGTTATTCATTTTTTTAGGTTATTTTACCGGACGAAGGGAACTTTGTAGAGAGTTTAAAGGAAATTTTAAGCAAAAGAACGTGTATAAATGTTCTGAATTTCGTATTTTTAACGTCTTTCTAAAGTATTTTCTTGTTTTTAACGTTCTTTTGAGTAAATTAAATTTCAAATTAGCCTCCGCGTGGCGCTGCATTCGCCAAAGGGGACGCCTCTTTGCACATAACCTCAATTTTATCAAGAAATTGATTAAATTCCGTGTAAAAATTATACAAAAAGAGCTCTTTCCCTCTGCTCCAGTTAAAGTTCCATCGTATACAAACTAAAATAATAAACTTTTGGTCCATTGCGTCCTATTTTTTTGCTCTTTAATATTAATTCTCATTTTTCCACATTGTTTCGCCTTTCCCGCCGCCACACAAAATACATTTGAGTGCCTCAGAAAAGCTGTGAAGGCGAGAAAATGGAACTCACAGTCTCCGAAATGCGGTGGCGGAGATGAAGAAGAATGAGTAAAAAAAGTAATTTGGACGTGTTTCTCATTTTCACACACACACCCAGCCTTTGGTGGTGTCCTTGTCAAGCCACCAAAAGAGTCACGGTGTACACACATTTCAATTTACTACTCACGCAGGAGCACACAATTGTAATTGACTCATCCCACCCCCACACAAATGTTGTGAACGAGAATGACTCTGTGAGGACTTTGCGGTCCTTGACTTTGCGTTTTTGGGGAGATTTTTTTTATGTGTGAGTGGGTGGATGGATGGGGGTGACGTCTTCCTTTGGGGGAGATAAAACACACAGAGAGCAGGGTGACTGATTCTCATGGGGGTAGTTACCTGAGGATGAAATTAAGTTGCCCCACACCTGGGCCATTTGGTAGAAGACGAAGAAGAGCCCAAAGAAGCGCACGACGGCCACCTCAGTCTTCTCGCGATTGCCACCAAAGCGCGTGAAGGACTCCGCCACGACGGTGAGGTACGTACACTTGGCACACCACAGAGGGCCACCGCCAAAACCAACCGCCAGCCCAGCTGGGAGGAGGGTATAGGCACGTGGGTAGAATTGGCTCGCAATAAACGGCATGTAGGCAATGAAGGAGAAAGCAATGGTCCATTTGCATCCCAACCATCTGCAAAAGAGAGAGAAAGAAAAGCCATTTAATAAATTCGTTGGGAATTAATGAGGAATATTTCCATATCAATGTCGTAGGACAATAGTGAATGTTAATCTGCTCAATGGTCAGGATAAAAAATTTAGAATGATTCCCTTTAACAATAATTTACTTGCTTTTGCACATATTTTTTATTATTTTCATTTCCTTTGTTGCTTTTTAAGCTCAGTTTTCACTATTTTAGAGCATCTTTACCTACGATTTTCCTTCTCTTTAACTACAATTCTCTATTTTCAAATCACATGTATTCGTTTACTTCACGAGATATCTAAGTTAAACAAGAGAAGGGGCTCCTTTTAGGAGAAGAAAAGTATAATATGCAATTTTTATGGAGTCTTGAATTTGAGAAACGGTGGAATAAATCTTTCTCCTGGCATTTTCTCACATATCACAATATTTAGAGAAGTTCTTACAGTACGACATCACCTTCGTGCCACGGTACAGAAAAAAATCATTTGTGAAAAGTTGGTAAAATCGTGCAAGCTATTTGTTACTAAAATATAATTGTTGAAAAGATTAAGAGAAAATAATTTTAAATCGAGTTTGTTGGGATAAAAATATGGAATAATTGTCTTTGTCAGTAGTTTTTGCAATTGGATTTGCTGATATAACGGTCTTTGGTTTAAGCTCACGGAAGAATAAGTAGCATCCAGCATATTCTTTTTACAATCCCTCCTCAGTTCTAAGTTAGAATTTAATTAAGTTACGTTAGAAAATTCAACGATATTGTCTTTAAGTGAAATTCACTGCTAATGCCAAAATAAAATTCATAACTCAGGTCTATATGGATCCAGAAGGAATTCAACAGCCGTACAAATTTAAAGTGCAGAAGAAGAATAAGAACTCAGGTCGACGTTTTTATATCCATTTAAGTTTTCTGAATTAGGTTGCCTTTTTTTTGAGCTGGGCCTTTGCTTTTTTTTTAATCAAAGTTAAGTTTTCGAAGTAAAATAAAGTTTTCTTAAAAAGACTTAAGTTTTCTACGCGAAACTTTTGTTTTTTCGTCCTAATTAAATTTTAAAAGTCAAGATTTTAAAGTTTAAAGATTAAATCAGGCTAAATACATATTTGGATGATTATACCCCAGAAATCTTAAAAGAACTTTCAGAAACGTAAAAAAACCTCTTTAGCTTTTATTTTCATTTTTTTTCAAATTTTTTTTATTAATTTTTCAAACTTGAATATCTTTATTGGATTTTCTTAAAAAAAATATCTCCTTTCCTGTGAAAACTTCTTTATAAGCAATTTGAAAATGAAAAAAAATCTTCCACAAAGCAAAACCATTTTTCCATGTAATTTTAAAAAGATTTTAACGATACCAAAAACGTAAAAATTTCCTTGCAAACTTTGACAAACTTTTTAACAAATAAATCCCCCCTTTCAACACAAACCCCAATAAATTTGAAGCTTTTTCGCGTGCGAATCCTCATGAATAATTTTGTATTTTTGTCTCTTTTTTGTGCTCTACATCAAAAATTCAAAACTCCTCCATCCTCCTGCGCCACCATTGTGTCCACACTTGAAGCCCATTTATATTCCTTTCGCATGAGGTTCTTTTGATACTTTTTTTTTTGCACGGCGGGAAAGTGATTAGAAAGGTGAAATCGATGGCTTAAATGTCACACTTAAAAGGTTGGTTGGTTGGGGTCTCCTCCCACTCCCCTAATGGGGACGATGGCTTCGTGATTGACGTGAGTGGACCCATCTGAATCTCCTCCGAAGGACTCAAAAATAAATTTATTCGTGGGACGAGGTTAGAAAATTAATTTTAGAGATTTAACATTTTCGATGTGGAGCTTTTTTTGTTGTTACTGAATTTACCAAAAAAAAAAGAAGCTTCTTTGAGATCTTTTTTTCCTCCCACCCCCGCCGAGGGTTGGAGGGAAGTGTGCAAAATCATCCGCAATTTTGAGCAACAAAAAGGGCCATTAATCTCACACAAAACACGCATTATAGCGATGAATTTTGCTTGGTGGGGGTGGATGGGTGGAGGGAGGCTTCCGGTGTGCCGCGTTATTTGTAGTTGGATGAACTCCTCGGGGATTTTTTTCTTCTTGGCTGTGCCTCCCTCAGTGGAGCTTTTTCTCCGCTATATGTGGAATTTTTATGGATGCGTGAACGCACCCACACGCATTGAGCTTTCACGGCTGAAAGCCCACAATAATACGGAGGGAGGGGGAAGAATAGGGTGATGTGGGGTAGTGTGGGGCGGTGTCTTGTACACTTGCGGCTCCCATGGGGTTTGTTTGGTGCTGAAAATGAAATTGATTGGACTTATCAATTAAAATATATTGAAGTACATCTTGTACCATGGAGTCTGTTTGGTGTGGACCTTGATTGATTAACTACCCCCTCCTTCGTCGCAGTCATTGTGCCTAAATGTGTGGTGTTTTTGGAAAACAAATTACCCCACAGGTGGCCTACCCTTGTTGGCATATTAACAAAATAACCAATCAACCCTTATGTGATATTGGTGAGATTAGTTGACTTGTAGTAGTGCGAAGTAGACAAAATATACGACCAAAAAGGACGAAAGAAGAGTACAGAATCGACAATAAAGTTGTGTTAATTAGCCCCTTTAGAGAACTTATTTGAAAATTTTTCATAAAACATCCAAAAATTCTTTGAAAAAAGCTCCAAAAATGACTAAAATAGAAACTTTTTAACCCTTTCGAGTTATTTGGATCATACGTAGACCTAAACGTGAAACATTTTAATTTTCTAAATTTTTATGAATTTAAATGTTTTTCAAGGTTACAAATGAATTAAATTTACGCAGAAGAGACGAAAAAATACGTTTTTCCTGAAAAATTTCTTCTGAAAGCTTTTGAAGAATAAATATTGCGATAAAAAGAGCGAATGTTTCAATGTTTCTATGTTTCACGTGGACGCAAAAAGGTTAAACTTTATAATGATTTTCCGGGTTTTTCGTCGGTTAAATGGGGGTTCTTGCCTGGAAAAACTCATGTTTTCCAGAGCTTTCGGCTCCATTCTGAGCCTCCTTCAGTGGCTACAGAGAGAAGCCATTTTATTTCAAAAATTTGCCGTTACTAACAGTTTCTTCTTTGTGATGTGAATTGTTGACGTAGTTTAGCTCCGTCCAGCTGGTTTTTCCTCAAATTTTCCGGTGTTTTCTTGTTATTAATGTTAAGTAATTCTGTTTTTTGTTAATTTAGAGATTCCTTCTCGATCTGCCAAATTGTGACGCGCCCAGAGATAGGGAAAATTTCCCTACGCTTGAATGAGTGGAAAATTGTCTTGTTTTTGTAGAAAATGTTTGTAAATAAACTCCTTCTCTCTGTAGCCACTTAAGAAAGCTCCGAACGGAGTCGAAAGCTCTGAAAAACGTGAGTTTTTCTGAGTGAAAACCCCCCTTTTAATTGACGAAAAACCCAGAAAATTTTTATTGTCTCTACACGTCGGAAAATCACTTCTTGTTAAACTTTATTATAAATATCCAAAAAGAGCAATAAAAATTCCAAATATTCTCTATCATTAATTTGATAACACAAAAAATTGTATATAGCACAGAATATATACAGCAAACCCACCCCTAACTGAAATAGCTCGATTTTCCTGCAAACTCTGCTGGAATTGGAGATAAAAAAGAACGTCAGAGCAGAAAAAAATTGTGTCGATGAAATCAAATATTTTATTGCACATTCTGCGTGATTTTTATGGACTCCACGGAATCTTTTTTCATCAAACTAAATGGTTTTTAGTCAATTGCAAAAGAATAAATCAAAATTATATGTCCCCACAATTGCTCTTGTCAAATAAAATCAATGATAAAATACGCATTTACGCGCGGGGGTGCCAAAATAAATGAACAACAGCAGAAAAAAAAGCGATGCGTCAACAGGGTGCAAAACAGCGAAAAACAGGGGGTAACCGACTATGCCCAGAATGTACCGCGAGACTGCACCGCGAGTGGCAAGAGTGGCAAGAGTGGCAATGAAAAAGTGGCATGAAGTGCACCGTGAGTGACAAGAGTCGGATACCCCCTGGCGAAAAAAGAACTTTTATAATTTAATCTCTTTGGCATCGAGTGAATGGACATTGAATGATGCAGAGGTTGCCAAAAACATTCCATGCACATTTGGTGTGACGTGGAAAATATCACTAATAGCACAAACAACTTCCGGTAATTAAAAAATGCTCATTCAAAGCTCCACTGTGGCGACAATGGAGACAGATTAATGAATTTTTAAATTCAACAATAATAAAATGAATTTATTCAAAAGAAAAAATATTGAATTTAATTGAATTTTTATGAGATGAAAGAATTTTTTTTTTGAGAAAAAAGAATTCTTATTTAACAGAGATTGTAAAGACAAAACCCGAGTTAGTCCAAATTAGAAAAGAAAGCTAAGACAACAATGCAATTATAGTTTAAATTAAGAAATCTGTAAACTCATTTTACCATGAGAAGCTCTCACAATCAATACGAAAGCTCATTTTACGGGGAAGGAGGTAAAATAATACTTAAGTAGAACCGATCTGTGTACTTAATTCACTTGAGTGGTGGAACGTTTATAGGTGTGTCTGGGAGAATTAATTAATTAAAGGAAAGTCACTGCACTTGAGTGCGGAAAATTATTTTCCACTCAGCACCCACATTCACTCAAAGCCACAGAAGCGAGTAAATCAATTAAATTGCATTCGAAAAGTTTCAGGATAAAGCGGGATATAATAAAAATTTCGTTTTTTATTTGATTCTTATAGAGTCAGAAAATTGATTTTAACTGTTCCCTCCCTGCGGGAAAACAAGAAAAACTATATAAGTATGGGGAAGAATTGTTTAAATCCAAGTTCTGCCGGACATTGAGAGGACAAATAAAATTTAATGTTTACCCCAGTGAAAAAGCTTAAAATTTGAAAGAAGTTTAATGTGGTTTGAATTGGGGTGTGAATTCAAGCATATTGGAGAGTTAAAAATGCTTTTAGGGATTTTTGCAGAATGTGCCAAATGGCCACTTTCTTGCACTTAACGCCATAAAACTTTCAAACTCCTGCAGACATTCAGAATGGATGTGAAATTAAAATTAAACAGAGAAAAAACGAAAATTTTTGTACAGAAGAGTTAGAGAAACCTTTTTTCATTATACCTCAAAGAACATTCTGTGTGAGATTTAAGCAAAAATGCTCAAAAAATTCTCAAACTATGTACATAGGTACTCCAAAAAGAAGCTTCCCACTACTAAAATTTTATCAGAAAATAAGAAAATTGTTGAAACTTTTGCACTATCATGCTGTGAAGGAGACAAAAAGTAATTTTATCTCATTTTTGCAGCGTTGAAATTCCGCTAAATTTCATATTACTTCAATATTCACAATATCACGTTCAATTTTGAAACTTTTCACCTTTTCTTCTCTTTTTCGCTTGTCTTTCAACGAGCTCTATTCATATTTCGCTCAATTGCACTTCAATGGGATTTTCAAAAGGATGATGTGCAGTGTAATACAATTCAAAAAAAAAGTTGTTTATTCGTCGGAACTTCAGCTTAACTAAAGCCCTAACTATTATACTCTTTGCCTGAAAAAAAAATTCTTCTGTAACTAAAACTCTTTCTGAGTTTGCTTAAAAAATGGAAAGATTAACAAAGAAATCTGTTGGAGTTGCAAGAAAAGGCTGAAAGCATTTTTACCTTGCAATGAAATGGATTTTTTGAAAAGGGAAATTTTCATTTTAGTTTCATTATGAAGCTTTTACGAGTTTTCCACGGGATAATTAGAAATTTTTGAACTTTTTTTGGACTTTTTACAATATTTTACTTGTCTAGTTTCTATTTTTAAATCAGGTCTAAAAGTGAATAAACTCCTTCAGCGCATTGGGAGAATTTTTTACGTTAAAAAAAAACGTTTTTTTCTTGATCAATTAATGAAGAAATCATAAATTGGCATAATAATACATTGAAGCTCTTCACTATTAATGGGCCAATAAAGCTGATATAGACTGTTTTAATCAACTTTGCACTGAAGCTCCACCCACAAAATAGAAAAGTAGGGACAGAAAAGAATCAGAGAGACTTCTAAATTCTTCTTTTTATTTATTTGCATTTCAAATTAAGGTTTTTGCTGCGATTTAATTGAATAAATCAATTAAACTTCATCCACGGTCTGACAAATTGGTGGAGTTTTCGTGCAAAGTTGCTTTAAACAGCAAAATTAGTTCTCTAATCACCTTCAGTCGGATAAGAAATTAACTTTTGACATCAGTTTCATAAAATTCATGATTTTTATGAAAGCTTCATTGGGAAATTCAATCAGATATGTTAAAGGCTCATTGTTAAAGCTCTCAAACTTTTCTCTCAAAACTCTTCTCTCTTTTGTTCATGAACTGCAGTCAAAATATTTCTCATTACTGATATGAGAAGCTAAGTTTTCACAGAGTGGGTGTGTGTGTGAAAGCTCAATGATAAGCCCCTTTCTGCTGGTGGGATAAGAGATGTGAAGTGTTGCAGAATAAATGACCAATATGAGATGGCAAATGCGGAGTGACTGTGACCTTCGTAACATGTAGCTCATGCTGCGACGAGGAGGGTCACAAGGGCTCACTGACGTGCACCACTTAATCGTGCAGAATCCATCAAAGCGCATTTTCAGTTGAGCTCTTGAGTGTCTCCAGCTCTGGGAATTTCCACCCACATCATTCCACACGTTCTCTCTCACAGCTAAAATGCAATTCTACTTTTACTCCATCCTCAACATTTCTCATGGTCACTACACACCGGGTATGGCGCTTAAATGGTTTTACAAGAAAAGACTTTTGTAATAAATTTAGTGTCTCAATTTGAATTTCTCAGCGCTCTGGATGATGCCACCATGTCACAGAAGGTGGAACAATTAAATTCACAAAGTGTAGAAGTTTCAGGGAGGTAAAAACATGATTTATGAGGCATTTTCACCGCCCCCAGAGACAAATTAATTTCCACGAATGCACGTGTTTCCACTCGTTGTCTTCTGGAAAAGCTTTGATTAGGGTCTAACATTTCATTTGGATTTAAATTGGACGTGGAGGAGTTGGATAAATGTTTGAGGGAAGGAGGGTAAGTCCCTTAAAAAGTCAATCATAACGCGTCCAGTTATTAGAGTTGGTATACCACAACGCGGATGGGTCAGTCTATGCATTGTAATTTAATTTGTGAGTAGTATTAGTAGGCAAAGTCTATTTTTTGTAAAATTTAGCAATTTGACGGATTAAAATGCTTATATCTTAAGTTCTATTAGACCTACAGAAATTTCTTGACTAGTTATGGAAAGCTATTAAAATAAGCTATAATCTGATGTATATTGCGATACATTTCAAGGTCACCTCCAGAACACAAAATGGCGGATTTTTCTTCTACGAAAACAGTTTTTTGCACTTTTTGTCCACAAGGAATGGTTCTAGAGGTTTCTGATGTTTCGGAAAGTTATAGAGTTTTGCAAAACCTTTAATTTGATACCAAATTGAGCAAAATCGGACAGACTGTTCAAGAGATATGGCTCTTAGAACTTTTCAAATTCAAGAATTTTTCAAATGGCTATATCTTCTAAACGGAGACATAGATTTTCTTCATTTTCGGACTGATGATAGATATTGAGTCAGGCTACAACATATCAAAATTTAAAGGAAATCTATAACAGATGTTCGGAGATATTGCCCCTTAAAGTTAGGCAATTTTTGTTTTCGATTTTAGCGCCTCTTGCGGATGTTTTTGAAACTTGGAATGTTCTAGACTGTTGTAGGGCTTCTCAATACTTTTCATTTGATACCAAGATGGTCAAAATCGGTCAAGCCGTTCTCGAGTTATATTGAAAAAACACTTTTTGCTTTAGGCCGCCATATTTGCTAAACGGCTTGACCGATTGTCAAGTATGAATTGTTGATGAAAACATCTCACTGAGCACTACAACATACTAAAATTTCAGACCTCTAACTATAAGGGAAGTGGTTCACGGTATTTCAAAATGGCGGACGGCGGCCATTTTGAATTTTGAAAATGCGAAAAAATGAAATTTTACACCCACATTTCTATAGAAAACTTCAAACCGGAAGTCTCTATCTGTTACCGTTCTTAAGATATAAGGCAAAGTTTGGGCGACCGGCAGGACGGCCGGCCGGCAGGACGGCCGGCCGGCCGGATCAAAAATTTTCCACCACCATTTTCGTAATGTGGGAAGTCTAAAACTTGCTCATACCAAGTTTGAGCCCGATCTGAGGTGGTCGGTTTTTCCGATGATTACAATACTTGGTATGCCACGATTGTGGTATACCAACTAATTTACAAAAGGTATGAAGGTAAATAATAATTTAATTATTTATCATTCTTAAGAAGGATTAGCGGGGATTTCGCAAACATTTTAGAATATTTTTGGGATGATTCTTCTTTGTAGAAGTAAGGAAGATTGTCTTGTGTGAGAGCTCAGTTTGAGGATAGTTTTTGTAATTCTTTTCTTCTCTTTAAATCAGTTATTTAATTAAAAATTTTCCAATAATTTTATCAAAATTTTGAGCATTAAATTTAATAAAATAAATAATCGTTTTCATCAGTCTGGAAGGTCATGGTTTACGACCTTTAGCAACTTCTCAAAACCTTCCAACATTTCGAAGGCTTTATTCCCTTTCATCAGGTCTACAGAGTATGTTACAAATCTATTAGTTTTAGTTATTTATTATTTTTTTATATTTTTTAGTTAATTTTAATATATTGATTTTCTGGTTATTTAATTTTTTTCAACAAAAATCGTTTTTTTTTAGAATTATAAATTATTTAAAATGACATGAGTCATTATTTTCGAGATGGCTACCGATTTATTTGTAGACCTGTCAATGATAATAAATATTTTTTAAGAGTTTGAAATTTTATTTCTCCAACGGTTTTTCAGCTAACATTTCTTGGATAAAATTTCCTCTAATCATTTACTTTATCCTCTCTGTCTTTCAATACTAATTATTTCTTTTTAAAATCCATCTAAAAAAGGTTTTTTTTTCTAAATTTTCCTATATTGGAGTTGGAGTAAATTGATTCATTTTTCCCGCAACTTTGAGCATTTAATTTGCGCCCTAAACGATTATCCCCCCATCCTCAGGATATTTTCCCGCAAAATGACGTGAAGGATAAGAAGTTATACCTACTTACATAACCTACTTTCTATATGGGAAGTTAATACACATATAGCTGATAAATCTACATAATAAAACGGCTGATTTACATCCATAGGGAACATCTCCGTGTGGAGGGAGAGTCTCATGAATTCGATAAAGGCGGCTGAAAAGTTGATAAAAAATGCAAAGAATATGCATTAGCTATATAACACAACATAGCAACATCCTGATCCTGGTGCTTTGCGTTACTCTCCTGTTTTTTTCTCTCGATAGATAGCCTGAAACAGCCTGAAAAATCGTGTGATACATTGAATTTTAAGAGCTGAATGCCTCCTCTTGGCCTCGAAAATTGTATATTTTTCTTGATATTTTCTCTATCGCAAGAGAGGAAAGCGAAAAAAGGGTAATTTGGCACGAAGACTCTCTCTTGTGATGCTTCTCACAGCAATTTTCCAAGAAAAAAATGGTTATTTCCAGAGAAGAAAAAAAAGGAAATTCTTAGCTCTTTTTGCACTTATCCATGCAAGGTTTAATTTCCTCCAACTCCCAAGAAGTTCATAAAGGCGCCAAATATTTTTCTTCTTGAAGAAAATGCTGCAAATGAGTTGCTGTTATGTCACAAAATCACTCTGCAGTCTGCAGTTTCAAAAACATTAAAAGAATAATATTATCGCACTAATGAATTTCATAACACGGCAATTAGAATTTAATGACTTCATAACTTTATGCTAATACAATTAATTACCTTCTTTTTTAAAAATGTTTGGAGAGTTTGGAGATAATTGAAGGAGGTCTATTAATATATTAATTTTGTATATTTTGTATTAAAATAATTTTAAAGTTTTTCTTGAAGACTTTTTTTTTATAGAAATTATGATTTATTTAAATCTAATGAGCCCACCACAGTAAACCAAATTTGCCTAAAAATTGATCGATTATTGAGCCCAATATTGAGTCAATATAATTTTGCATTGATGATCAATTATAGATCAATCTGATTGGTAGACAATAATTGCTCAATTGTTAATCAGTCTTTAAAAAAAACAATGATTTAGCATGAAAAATGATTGAGCATATATTGAGTAAAAATTAAGCATTTATTGAATTGTCAATAAAAATTAGTTTGGTCCGTAAAGTAATTAGTGATCAATTATTGATCAATCTGATTGACTCAATCATTATTGAGCATTCGTTGGCTCAAATAAAATTTTTATTGTGTCCATTAATGCTGGGATTTTCCTGGAAAATTCCCACGTTTTTCATGAATTTTAAATAATTCTTTTCCTTCTTTTTATCGTTTGTTATAAGCAAAATTATTCCAATTAACTTCCCTCCGCCCGCCAAAATGAATAATGCATAAAATCCTTTCCATTGAGGATGTTATGTTTTCGGTTTGAATTTTATCTTCATTATTTCTCCTTCATCGCTTTGTGGACTTAAAATTTAAGGACATTTCACTATAGAAAATCCATTGGGGAGAACTCTTGCAAAATGATGATGCAAAAGGATGTGGATTTTCCCTCCAAATCATTTATCTTCTTTACAGAGTGGGTTAAATGACGATAAGAAGTGACTAACAATGGGGATAGGTGGAACAATTGATGATGATACGGTGGAGTGCTTCACAACTTACCTAATAACAGCTGCTGGCAGGAAGATGTTGGAAAGGATGAGGGACCCGTAGATGGCAGCCAATGTGAAGGTACCGAGGGAGGCGTCCGAATTGACTGAGCTCTGCAAATTCGACGTGCCATGGAATGCTGTAAAGTGCACCATAAATGCGAAACCTAATATTATCACGTTCTTGATGATGCGGAGATTCTCATGGGGCGAGAATGGGGGCATAACTTCCGTTGCATGCTCGTCACGACTTGCCTCTCCATTCGGGGGATCGCTCAATTCTCTAGATGGCATTTTGATGGGGCTCCTCTCCCTTCTTTTTTTGTCCTTCTGCTATTTCGACTATGCCAACGATTTTAGCACCCCTCCTGGTGGTTTTTGTGCACGCTTTATGTGCTTCAAAAGGGACCCTTTTCTTCCCCTGCTCCTTCCTCCTGAAGATTCCTTCCTTGTGCCTCCTTGAAGCACACCCCAAAGTATCCCACTTGACCGTGGAGGATTGTCTCTGCAAAATTTAGAGATTGAAAATGATGAAAATTTAGATGTGCGATGTGATGCGGACGGACAAATAATTGTGCCCATAAATTATATATCATGTCGGTGCCACAGGGACGGGGACAAAGCTTCGGTCGTCGTCCGTTTCCCCCCCAACCATACAAGACCCAAATTCCCAAACGGATTTCCATCCGAGAAGAGCAAGAAGAGCACGAGGAACTACAAAATGTACATCTAATAGAGCTCATGATGAATCGTTATAGCTGTCGCTGGAAATATCTTCTCATACATAGGACGAGGAGGGGTTGGTTTTGTCCCCGAAAACGAGAAGAGGCGCATACCATATTAAAGCAAAATGAATGGGCGCGTCAGACAGATTAACGGTCATCAGTTTTCCAGCTCTGAGCTTCTTCTGCATAAATTTCAAACATAAAATGAATTTTCTTAAACATTTTGTGGAAATTCTTTCTTAACTGTTGCCGATGGGATTTAATTTTAAATAAGAAAAGAAGATGAAAATATTTATTTTTGAAAATTATTTTAGTTTTTTTATATTATTTTTGTTACTTAAAATGAATAAACTCCTTGAGATTTACATGGAAATTTTGCATAAAAGGAGTTTATTCATTAATTTGAGTGAAAAATACAATGGATAGGTTTTTAAATAAAATAAGAAATATTTTTCATTATGAAATTTAAAAAAAAATATTAATTAGAGCTCATGCTCATGCTGCACACTTTTCATAGAAAAGCCAAAGAAAATATCAATTGAAGCTTATGCTCATGCTGCAAATTAATCGGAAGAAATTAGGGGTGTGGTTTATTGATATTTTGATAATTATTTTACCGAGTTTTACTAAAGTTAATCTGACTTTTATTTATTTAAATTATTATCTGTAATATTGAGTCTTATTCAGCGACCAAGAAACCCTTGAAATTCGCTTGAAATCTTGGAATTTCAGTCCAAAATTCAAAGATTTCAAGAGTTTCTTGGTCGCTGAATAAGGCCCATTTGTCCCCTTTTCGATTCTTTTTTTAAAAATTTATCTGAAAATTGCCTAAAGATGAATAATCTTTTTTTACGCTTAATTTTCATGATTATATTATTAAAATTATATACTATTTATATTCATTGAGGTTTGCAAGAAAAACGAATAAATAAATAAATTAATTAACGAAAAGGAGTTTATTCATTTTTGAGTCTCAAGGGATATTATTGAAGAACAAAAGAAAAAGAAATTTAGAATAATTAAAAAAAAATAGTTGAGAGAAAGAAATAAATTATCCTATTAATTATCAAGATTTTCATGGTAAAGTTACACAAATAAAATTAATAAAAGGTAATATATCGATTGAAGCTTATGCTCAAGTGCTTTATTAAAAAGAGAAATATATTGAGGGCGTGGTTTAACCATGCTAACGAGTTTTTTTTTCAAACTTTATTTATCTCAGTTACACTTTGTCCTATCTTCATGCTGCCTTGGGCGTCCACAGCAAAACCATTTTTAATAACATTTCTCATCTTTTTTTTTTACAATTAATCAGTAATTTATTTATTTTCTTTCTCTTTAAAAAAGCTCAAAATTAATCATTTTTGTATTTAATTTTAAATATAAATTAAATAAGTTAAAGAAATATAGAATTATTTGATATACATAGGTAATAAATTATTTTTTATTGAGATTTTGAATCTTATATGACAATAAAATACGAAAGGAGTTTATTCATTTTGAAGCTTTCTCTTAATCATTAAAAAACTATTTTTTCAAAATTTCCATTTTTTATGAAAATTTATTAGATAAAATTGAAAAAATCGCGTTTTTTACAAGTTTTTCTATGCGTGAAGCATATGCTCTTTGTCTTCAATCAACTAAATATTTATTGTTAATTAATTAATGAAACAGTGATATTTTTTGGCTGCATATATAAAATACGTTAATTAAGCCACGTCGGTGTAGTTAATCTGCTTAATCTTGAGACTTTTTCTAATGAGATAATCAAACAGATAATACTGTCATTTGTCAAATACACAAGAAAGTAATTTAGCTCTATAATGGTTGTCTTCTCTCAATTCTTTACAATGGAGTACAAGCACTACTAGCTCACAAAACATCCACTTTATACGAACGAGAGGGTTGTAAAAAACACTAATTTATGAGCAAGAAGTTCAAAAGTTTCCTCCTCAGAGTGAAGTGCAATGAATGCCGTTGTAAAGTTCATTTGGGGATGGTGCTTTGTAGTAACCCCCACCCCGTGCGCACGGAATTCTTTTGCAAAAGAAACTCATATCTCACGCCACCCCCAACATGATCTTGAGGGAAAAGTAAAGTGAATTGTTGCATATTGTCTCACAAGAGACTCTCTTTCTGCTTAGAAGGAGAATTTCTTTGTCATGCTGCAGATGCTTCATTGTGTGTAAAGTAAAGTATCTGTGCTGTAGGACGGATCCCTTTGCAAAGGACACGGGATAATTAGTTTCTGCGGATACGAAAAACATTATCACTGAAGCAGCAATGTTTGCACAAATGCAATTACATCAAAACTAATTTTTCACTTCAAATGTTTCCTCTTTTTCTTCCTTCATCCAACAAGATTCAATCTTGGGGGAGTTTTTTCTCTTGCAAAAGAACCTTTGTCTTGTCAGACCTTGCAGACTTATATGGGATTATTTTAATAGATTGAAATGCATTGTTCTGCAAAAAAGGATAATTCAACACGAAAAGGAAATTCTTTGCTTTATACTCATTTTCATTGAAACGTTACTAATTCATATATACACATTTACTCGAGAATTAAAGTGGATTAAAAGCTACATTTGTACAGGAATGAGAGATAAGAATAACTGAAGCTCTTTCCTAGTCGATTTGCTTGAAATTCACTGTTTGGCAAAGTTTGTGAACTTTCATGGAAAATGTGGGAAAGAAAATGAATTAAATTGTCTGAAAATATTTTGCCTACATTTTAGTAGCATGGGGCTCCCGGGGTACTCCACAACGTGGGGTCCTTACTTACCGTCATAAATTCCAAATTTCAAAAATCTTCCCAAAATTAACTTTAAAGGTCTTTCAGAACATTTTGAGGACATAAAAACAGATAAATTTCCAACCCTCTGTCAATTGAATCCTTCCTTGTGAATTATTACTGAATGTTGTATCTTCCTGCAATCTGTTTATTCTCTCCTGGGAAATAAAGTGGGTGAGACGAGGCATAGCAGTCACGTCGCATCGATAATATTTCCGGCAGAGTCATCAATTTTTTTTTCGATGCTCCTTTTCGCCCCCGCAAACGTTTTTTTCTCACTGCCAATAGTTCTCCTCACACACAGCGAGTGATCTATAGTTGTGGAAAATTGTGTTGGAATGACGGGACATTTTTTCCCATTTAATGGAATTTTTTTTCGTGAATTTCGGTGAGAGAAAATCCGTTTTTTGGCACGAAATTATTATCCCTTCAACGGTATTTGTGAAGAAATTCACTTGCCAAAGAAATTGTTCAAATATTGAGGGATTATTGCACAAGCAGATGAGAACTTTCTTAGGGACTTGTCTTAAAGATTCTATGGAGAAAGAACTTTGAAATATAAATACTTTGCTAGAAAAAATTAAATTCGAAATTTTTGAACTGAATTTTTCGGCTAAAAATTCATCACAACCCAGTAAACAAATTATTCAGTCAATAAAGGTTCAATCATAATTGAGTCAATCAAGTTGATCAATAATTGATGGATCGATTGAGTCAACCAATTGTTTGATCAATTATTGACCTAATATTGTTCTTAAAAATTACTTTTATCAATCAGTTGATCAATTTATGCTCAATTAATGATCAAGAAATATTGACTATCAATATACAGACAATTTCAACTCAATCAATATTGATCATGGATTGATCTACTTTTTCAAATTGGCATTCAATTTTTCTACGCCAAAATAAAAATCCATGTTCAACTTTAATTTTATGTGATTGACTATTTATTGATCAATAATTGTCTATCACTTTGATTGATCAACAGTTGACCAACTGTGCTGACTTCCATTGATGCAATATTGAGCTCAATACTTCAACAAATTATTGGCAAAACTTGTTTACTGGAAATATAAAAACACTAAAAGATATTAAAGATTCCTCACGTGAAATTCTCTTCCTGTCTACAAACTCTTACTAATTTTTTTATTTGTCTAACTGTCTTGTTTATATTATTTTTTTGTAACCTCAATTATTTTCAGCTCCTAAGTTAATTAATTTCACATTTACGGCAATAAAAATGTCTACGTTTGTGGTTTTTAATGCAAAATTTGAAGAAAAATGCGTAATTTTGTTTTTTATTGGAGAACATTTGAATGTTTGGGGTAAACATAACCTCAATCACATTCCAAATGTTATTTCAGTGGTAAAGAAATGGAAGAAAATTAGGTTTTTTTAGGACGCTGAATGGCTGAAAGTTTTTGTTTGACTGACTAATGTAAACAACTTGTGTTTTTAGCTGTGCATTATGCATTGTACTATTTTGTTAACCCCTTCGCGTCCACGTGAAACATGCGATGTTTTTATGATGATATTTTTTCTATGGTTGCTCTCAGAGAATAAGGCTGAATGAAAGAGTCTTTCATGGCTCCATTTTATGGTAAGTTTAACGCATTTCTAATTTTCAGTCAACATATTTGACCCAAAGAGCGCGAAAGGGTTAAGCACATCATATAGACAAATCATGTAGAATTTATTCTTTCTCTCGTCAAGCAAAACTTTTTCTCACGAGAAACTTTAGCTTCTGGTGAGAAGAAAAATGTTCTTGTTAACATAACCTCAATTTACCTTTTGTGATTAAAAATTAGAAATTTAATGATTTCTTGGACTAGAAAATGATTTATTATCAAAAAGAAAACCCCTTGGGGAATTGTTCTTTAATATTCTAATAAATCTCGCATTTTTTATGCAAGAAAATTAGAAGTTAGGTTATGTTAACCGGAAAAAAATATGATAGACATGTCAAAAAAAATCTAACGCAAGAGGGTATGGAAAATGCTTCTCCGTCAGTTCTGAGTTAGCTTACAATTACAATTGGCTTACAAAGCTTACAAACAGAACGTTTTCTGATATTTCATGAAGAATTTCTACAAAATCTGAATATTTCGAATATTTGAATGTTTTTTTTAACAGATTAATGCCCCTTTGCAGAATTTCCTCAATATCTGTTTCTTTTTCATCTCAATGCAATATTATTAATGGAACAGATATTATTTTTAAGGACAATTAAAAAACATAATGAAATAGCAGAATTTGTAAAATTCTTTCCAATTATTTAAGTACTTTTCTTTTAAGAGCTTTTCCCGCTTTTCCCAACAAATGTACTCGGAATGAGTTTCAATCAATTTGTTGTTGAAAACAACATCGAAATATGTCGTGTAATATTGAATATTGAATTTCAAATCAACTTTTGCAATCTTGAATCACATTTCCGGAGAACATTCGCTCCCCCTCCCACCAATCCTTCTGTTATGAATCTGTGCACATGCATTTTGTGTATGTTGTGAAGGAGTTTTCGTTGGCAATATTTTCCCAATTCCATTTGCGGAAATAATTTTGCTGATATTGGAAATTACCAACGTACCTTGTTGGGAAGAAAAAAATTACACAAGAGGGTTTCCCAGCTGCAAAATCCAGTAGAGATTGGATTTTATGTTCACCACATCTTCCACGTTTTCTCACACACTTACTCGTGCTCCGAAAAAAATCCCTAAACACCTTGAAATTCACTTTAAAAAAAAAACTAAATTGGCACAAAAAAAGGGATTTCTTGTTGGTAAAAAATTTCCACTAAATTCTCATGAAAGAATCTCTTTTGATTAAAATTTGTTGATCGTTTTGTAGTGTATTGAAGACGTTTGATAGGAAAAAACTGCGCAAAATGTAGCACAAACACCACTGAAAAAAAAAATAGTTTCAAAGACGAAGAATAAAAAAAATCAGCAGAAAATATTCAAGAAGTGAAGAAATCTCACACAAAAGTCTCTTAACAACTCACTGTAATGCACTCGCGGAGGAAATGCCAGTGGTAAATTGAATAAAATTAAATTGTATTAAAGTAGATTTAATAAATTCGAAAAATCTCAAAGACGCCCGTCTCTTCGAGGCAACACCATCGAAATGCAAATCATAGTTTTATTCAACATGTTTATTTGTTGCCCTCCCCGCACGCGGTGGAAACGAGTTATTTCATTTTTATGTTGAGCAATTCGCAGCTTGACCGTCACCGAGGTGCCGCGTAAAATATGTTTGCGGGGAAAACTTCTTCATCTCACACCATTCGCGCGATTTGTAATTAACTGTGAAGTCACATGGAAAATTGCACGGAAAAATGTCCTTTTCCGCAATACCCACAACGGGTCCTCATTGCCACCATTTTCATCCTCATTAACACCCCTCCCGTCCACCCACAATCACCATCAATGGTCCATGTTTGCTGCTACTGCTGCGAAGTTATGGTTATTTCTATATAAATATAGGTACAATATTTATGTATGTAACCAAGGGCACCACAGGGCACAGTGCAGTGTTTGCCTATAAACTACATAGCATGGTGAGCTTTTAATAAAAGCTCCATCAAATAGCAATTCTCTGCGTTTCACTTTATTTATTTTAGATTAAAGCACACAAAACTTTTTTTTTAAATTAAATTCGTCGCATAAAACAGGTAAAAAAGATACTTTTTATTCGTTTATATGCCTATGTCAAGGCTCGTTTTTACTGTAACTTTTTTTTGAACAATTAAATGCATAACAAACAAACTTTTTTAAAGACCTTTTTGTTAGTCTAAGAAGTTTATTTTGGTTGAGAAAAATTTCTCATTTAGCAGAGAAAAAGTTTAGTTTTTGTTAAAGAGAAGAATTAAAGAAAGATGAATTAAGAGGGGTCTCTTTTGAGGGCTGGTGAAATTAAATGTTTTTATTTTTCTTGGGGTTTTTCTTAAACTTGGTTTTCCGGTTTTTGTCACATTTAAAGACTAAAAGTAATAAAATCACTTTCCGCCATCTTAGGTGTGACGCCATCTTTAGTTTTACCTCAAAACACAAAAGTAGGTTTTTCTCAGGTTCTATCGGATGGATTTTGATGGGGTAAAAAGCAAATGAAAGAGGAAGCATTAGCGGAGAATGTACCGGAACAAATTTTTGAATTTCGACTCAAAAGCTGAGAAAAGTAGATAAATATTGTTATTGACTTGTCTCAACTTCTGTCTCTAAATTCAATAATCTGTTCCGGTACATTCTTCACTAATCCTACCTCTTTCATTTGCTTTTTACCCCTTCAAAATCCATTCAGTAGATCCTGAGAAAAACCTACCTTTGTGTTTTAGGGCAGTTCTGTGGAGTCGGAAAATCACAAGATGGCGTCGCACATAAGATGACGAAAAGTGATTTTCTTACTCTTCACTTCAATATTAAGTCTTTAAATGTGGCCAACGCCGGAAAACAAAATTTAAGAAAAACCGCAAGAAAAATGAAAACATTAAATGTCATTTCTAACAATTTGCCCAAGAGACCCCCCTTAAAGTATTAAGGGGTGAATAAGTAACAGAATATTCTAAAATATAAAAAAGCAAAAAAATGATAATTCAAATATTTTCTTGAAAAATTCTTAAGAAAGGTGTTTCTGAAGTTTCTTCGTTTTATAGGTCCTTAAAGAAATTAATAATATAAAAAATGCAATGAAATTAATAAAAAATTTTCATTTTTTCATTTCATTTATTCATTTTCATTCCTACAATTTTTACATGTTTCATGCACTATTCACAAATTCAATTTGATCCAAGTTACATCAACTTATGTAGAATTTTCGGAAGATTACTCCACACCTAGTCGATAGACTGTTTGGGTGGAGGGAAGATCCTGTCGGAGATGTTGGTGCACGGGAAGTTCCGCTATCGCAGGCGCTGGCTGCTAGCATTGGCACTTTTTCGCCGTTGATGATCCACAGTGCAGATCCATATTCAGCGTTGTCCCTCCGCCTACAGATGGCACTGGTGATCTTGGCTCCGACCCATACAGGAAGTTCCGCAAACACAGGCACTGACTGCTAGCAGCTGCACATTTTTCGCTGGTGGACCCGCATAGCTATGGACATTGGTGGTTACTGTTGTCCCTCCGCCTTACAGATGGCACTGATGCTGATGTTGGCTCCATCTCGTAGTTGCACAAATCGTCCGAGCAGGAAAGGAATAGCTGTGGAGTAGAAAGAAAAGAAAGGGAAGGAAGCACTAGGCCAGAAAACGGCAAACCGCTGCGGGAATCGAACCCACAACCCCAGCGATGAGTGGCATTGAGTGGCGCTTTAACTCTCTTTGCCACCGGGGCTTCATTGTAATGGAATTGTGATGAAATTACGATAGAATTGCACAAAGCAATACAATTTAATTACTCACAATTATGTAAAATAAAATAAATGAGCTAAAACGGCTGTAAATGTACTACAAAAGTGCAATAAATGTTCTCTAGAAATGCAATAAAACTCGAATAAATAAATAAAGCCAAAATGTTCAACGGAACGTAATTCGATTTTATTAATTTAATACATAGAAATATTTTAATTAAATTCATTTAATTATATTAAATTTTTTACTTGTACAAAATGATATAAAATTCAATATAAAAATAATCATTAAGTAATGAATAGAAGTAGATTCTGATATAAATCTTTTATTTTCTTACAATTCCTGACTTTTGAGATATTTGGTATTCTGAGAAAAATCTTATAAGATTTTTACTTTTTTTTCTTTAATCGAGTTTCTGGCGGAAAATTGCTTTTCCAGGGCTCGTATTAACATCATTAGATCTATCTGCCTGTTTACTGGATGAACAAATTATTTGTTTTTTATTTATAAAACGACAATAGAAAAATTTTAAAACATCAACTGTCAAAATCTTACAAAAACTTTTAAGTTGTTAGAAAAGAAAAGGAAAGATTTTTATCAGAATTGATGCCACATAAATAAATTATTTTCAAAAACCACATAAAAGTATTTTTTATGATTAAAGGTATTCGAATTTTCATCAATAAAAAAAGAAACTGTTTCATAAATATTGAGAAATATATTCCAAATATTCTTTAGGAAGAGACCTACATATATTGATGAGCATTTTGGGGGTGGAAAAGCTATTTTTCTCTTCCATCTTACTGATTAAAAGAGGGGAAAAAAATTGGAAATTCATTTCATTTTTTTAGCACAAAGAGGCTTCTGCTTTGAATATGAATTTATATCTCAAAGAATTTCCTTTAGGCCATGTGAATTTCAATATACATATACATACCTTTAATCATTTTCTTATTTTCCAGGAAGTGATGTATTACCTATATATGTATATAAAAGCTCCATATCAAATATTGATACAAAGAAGCTTTTGATTTATTTTAACCGCTACGGCGAAAATGTACAAAATATGAATTAAATTTGAATTATTAATCACATAAATATGGGAAGATGTGGAGGAATTTTACTTAAAATTAATCCAAAAAGAAATAATAAATTGATTTGAGGTAATTTCCGTAAATGTCACTTAATATTTGAAATTTAAGGAAGCAATTAACGTTCCATTTAAATCATTTTCCTCTCTGCGAGAACTTTATGAAGCTTTTGCCAATTCCTGCAGGCAAATGATATGGTAAAAGCTCACAGCAGGACTCAAAAGACAGACTATTCGGGCTCTTGCTGTGCTGAACTAAAGTTTCCTTCTTGTGGTTTTAATACCGCCGAGATGAAATTTAGCAATTTATGCATTGAGCCAGAAAGCCCACATAATATTCTCCCCGATAAATTCACCTGTGTGTGTTCAAGCTCAAGTTGTAATATATTTTAGTTAATTATCAGCGATGCAACAAAGTTTCATACAAAGTGAACGCAACAAGAGAATGGAGGAAGAAAAAATTGTAAAAAAAAGACAAAAATGTGAGGAATTTGCAAGGTCGTCGTGACGCTCACAGAATTACCGTGAAAGTCACTTTAAAGAGACTTCCTGTGCAAATGATTCATTCACAAAACTCAACGCTATTTATCAAAGCTTTTACAATTTATTCTGTCAATTAGCGCGGGAAGCTTTTGAGACACTCGCACTGACAAGAGAAGATTAACAAATGAATCATTTAAACACGAGATTCTCTTCGCAAATGAGCTTTTAATTAACTACGGGTGAGGGTGAAAAAAATCACCTTTGAGCTATTTCTCATCTCTTTAGCCTTTGCAGAGGGCAAACAATTTAAATTTACCCCAAAGGCAGAAATGGGGAAAGAGATTTCGCTGCTGCTGGTACTGGTCAGAGAAGGAGTTTACTTATTTTGATGCAGTGTTGAAGGTTTTTAAAGATTTCTAAACACAGAAAAAGCTTCTTTGTCAATTTTAGTACAACTTTATATAATTTTTTTTTTAATTTATAATGAAAAAAAAAAAGAATTTTTCATCCCTCTTTCGCACTAAAAATCATTTTAAAAATTCAAAGAGATTTCCCTTCAAACGGATAAAGTTTATTTGAAAGTTTATTAACTTATGGTTAAAGAAAAATTTCTTATTATATGTATTTGGCCATCAAATCACCCCACCCTACTCCGCCTTGAAATTCTCCCCTTTCCAGGGAACAGCATGACCTCCACTGAACGGAATTCCTCAAGGAAATTAAATACTGCTTCGGTGCACACCAAAATTTTCCATTTATAACAGATTAATTTAAATTTATATTTAAAATCATTAAAGAGAACGCAAAAAAATTTTCCGTGAGACAGCATGTTGATGAGAATCTTCAAAGACGCGCGTACCACCCTCTTAAGCCTATTTGATAGCCTGTTAAGGGTGTGTGGGGAATGGGAACTTTTTTTCTGCTCTTGATATTTAAACATTCCACCTGGAAAGTTTTAAATTTCTCCAATTTTTTTCCTCGCGAAACGAGTAGGAGGGGAGAGGAATGAATTTTCTGAGAGACGCAATTTTATTTCCAAAAATAAAATAAGCCTTCAAAAATATTTAAAAAGAAGAGCATTTTCTCATGGAATGATTATCCCCTTCTCATATCACTTTACGTGCCAAATAAAAATAGCCCCTGTGTGTGCTTCACATTGCAAGCAAAGAATCTCGCAGTGAGAGAAATATTTGATAGGATTTAACAAGGTTTTGCTTTTACACACCGTGAAATATTTCAATGTTACCGAAAGGAAAAAAAATCACAAATTGATTTTCACTTTCACCTCCAAATCGACCTGAAATTCCCAACAATAAATGGGATTTTTTTTACCTCCGCTCTGCTGCCCTAAAAAGCAATTCGATGCGAAAATCTCGTACAACACTGAAAGCTCTGTCACAACCTCTAAAAGCTCTCCTTGTAAGCTTTTCTTACAAATAATAAATCTTCAATGTTTTCTTGCACAGCTGCAATAAAGGGAGTAAAATGATGAAATTTCTTGTTAAATTTCAAGCAAAAGGAGGTTATTCAGGTATATATGAGTGTTGTCGTGATTCGAAGAAACAATTTTAACTTGCATTATATTTTAGAAAATCAAAAATGAACAAGAAAATGAAAAAAATTCTCGTGGTCATTGCCCATTTTGTCTCTTTAAATGTTTCGAAACATTCGCCTTAATGTTTCATAGCGACAAATTCAACGTACATGTCTGAATAACCTCCTTTCCTTTGCAAAGCGAGAAAGAATAATATTTTCTCATTAAATTCATGAAAGTTGGTGCCAATGAACTTCTTCTTCTTAACGTACAATCTACGTATATTTTATCGTTCTCATTTGCAATGTAGAAGAGAGGAAATTATTGTAAATGTGCAGCAATAAAATGAGAAGAATTGGATGACTTTGTACCTACTAAATAATTCATCTTGTCTCCCATGAAGAACAATAATTTTTTCATTTATAAATCGCTCATATAGAGCAATTTTCAACCCTATAATCTTCTCTCATAGACTATTTTGCTTTATTTCGATGAGAAAAGGGATTTCTGAGTGTTTTTAACATTAAAATAATTAAAATTTTCATTTTTTTTTTCACAATATTGGCTCATTTTCTTACATTATCTTTAATAAATACCCTAAAAATGCTAAATCACGCCGCCATTTTGATTTTTTAGACATGCAGCATATGCTTCAGTACTTCATTAATGACTTATTGTAGTACTTAATGGAGAAAAGAAACAAAGAGCGTTTGTATATTTAAAAAATGTACGAATAAATATTTCTATCTCCTTAAAATTCAATCCATTTCCACAAGAATTCTGCTAAAGGAATTTTATTCTTCTGTCACGAAGAATTCCAATGTATACTGGTCATTCCTGCATGATTGCTTTCCATTTTATCCTCTCTGAAGCATTGGTTGATTAAAAATTTCTTCCGTTGTACTTCAAGCTGATGGAAGACAATGCAATTTCTCACACAAATCCTCCATAACTTCGGAGCCATTTGTGTGATTGTGCAAGAAAACATCCCCACAATGCATTTTCTTGTGGAATAATAAATTTTGCTTATGTTGGACTAAATTGTGCTTTTGTGGAAGAAAAGTTTGTATATTAAACTAGCACTTTAAACTTATTTCTCCTGAATTCATTGAGAACTTGTCTCATACAGCACTTCAGTGTGAAATCATCCATTTCTGCATCCTTTTGAGCTCTCATCCGAATTGTGAGGAAGTTTATTGGGCCAAGAATTACCCCCAAAAACTTGGCAAAATTCACATTTAATCCCATCAAAATGATCAAACATGCATGCCAAGAAATTCAAAAGTTTTATTATTTAATGCATATTAGGGGGAGGGATTGAAACTATCATCTTCACTTTGGATATGTTTTACCATAACTCCACTTCTGTGGTGGGGGAAAATGGATTCAATAAATTGTTTGCAAGAAAAAGGATGAAAAACAAGAAAAATGAGAGTGTTTATGTTCTGTGCTCTGGGAAAACTTGAGAAAAACCCGGAAAAATATCCCCATCCGGTCAATACTGCCTGAAAGAGAAATAGAAATTGACGGAATCCAAAAATAGACAAAAATTGACCACAGAAGAAGGCGAGGTAATTCGCCGAAAGCTCTGGTAAAAATTGTGTTTTTCTCGGATTGACACGCACCCTTGACGCCCCTGGAGAGAGCATCCCAGCTCCCACCAAAAAAGTCAGAAAAACACAGCATTTCTTTACTTTAATTTCGTATTTTTTGAGAAAGATTCCTTTTATTGAATTTAATAAAATATTCAAATAAATTTCTTACTTCATGTAGACCTGAAGAAGGCAACAATCATCAACGAAATATCATTGGAAAAAGAGACAAGAGAAGATATAAGGAGCATCCCATGTTGAATTTCTTTATAATATCTCAGCAAGAAATGCAAATCATGCCACAATCTTCGCTTTCGCTTCTTTTCCCATAAAGCATATGCTTCATTGTGTTCTCCCTTTAATAGTAATTGGAGAATAAAATTTAGTACCTCAGACTTTTATTTGTTTCGCCCTCAATTTGCTTCACAATTTTTTTATTGGATGGACTATAAGTTTGAGTACATATAGCATATGCTTCGTAACTTTGTAGATTAAAAACAAATTAAGTGGACAGTTATATGGATTGACCCTTCTTTTAACAGTTAAAAAAAAATTAGAAAAAAACGTTTTGAATGGAAATTAAAGTACATTGGCATGGATTATTTCACTTTTCTGGGTCATAAACGTCATAAAGCATATTCTTCATCACTCTTTCTCATTGATAATATTTCAAACTTAAAATTCATTATTTCAGTCATTTTTTTTTCTTTTTTCTTTAAAGTATTGTTCTACAAATCATTTTACTGGACAAATTTTTAATAAAAAATCATTTGGAGCTTATAAAGCATATGCTTCATAACCTAAAAATTACGTAACAACAGTTTATATATTATTTTCTTTTTTTTATAACAATTAAAAGGAATAAAACTATAAAAATCAAATCTATCTCAGCATTGATGCATATGCTGCAATTCTTGGGAAATCAGATACAACAGGGGCGTGATTTAAGTACTTACTAACACATCCATTTCCCAGCTAAACAAATTAATGTCGTTTCGCATTTTCTTGAGTAATTTTCTTGCTCTGATGTAAGAAATTTCCTTCGGTGTGTTGTTTCAGTAGCTTGATGGTAATAATGTCATGAATGTGCTATGAATGAATAATGTCCTCCAAATTGAAATTTAACCGTTATAAATGAATAAAGTTTTGAAAGTAAATGAGATATGCAATTCAAGTTTGAAAGTTTCTTCTGCAATAACTTTACTTTCACGAGCAAAGAACGAGAAAGCTAAAAGAACCACACCATTAGTGATTGTCAGAAAATTAAATTGGGAAAATGAATTAAAATATAATTAATGGGAAAAGTAAGAACTTTCTGTGGTCAATGAATTTTGTGAACTTTTTCCTCACATTGATTTTCACAAATGAGCGATAGGTTAAACGCTAAATCTCCTTTGCTCTCTTGACTGAAGGGTTTCTTTTTATCGAAGCTCAAACGCTGAAAGTTTCCAATTTATTTTCTGCATCAAACTCAACGAAATGTGAGACACTTGCGGAGATTTTTCACTGGGAAAATCCATGTGATTTGTTCAACTTGATCTCTACTTTATAGATGTATATGTAGGTACCTTTTAGCTTTGACTTGGTTGCAGCCACAACTCTTATACAGAATGAATGTACGTGAGCTTATGTAAAGCTTGTACGTGCAAGTAAATCCAACGCACGTTGAAAAAGCAAAAATGCATTTTGTCCTTTTTTTTGCTCCACTCCTCGTTGCTCTTAAGCGTGTCAACGGTGAGAGCTTTGTTAACCCTTTCAACTCAAACATGATTCACCTTTAACACTCACCCCGTTCCGTGTACACGTAACATTGCACCACCTTCGCAATGAGTTGAAACTGAAACATGAAATGTGCTTCAATTTAATTCATCTCAAGTGGAATTGAGTTGTAAGAAGGTGAAGATGTGTTCACTCTTTGGATAAAATTTATTGAAGAGTTTTTTTTTGAGAGGTTGAAAGTAATTCAATCCAAGCTAAGAAGTTGGATAAGAAAAGGTATAAATAGGAGATCCTTAAACCTTATCTAGGTAATTGTTGTAAAAGAAACATTAAACGTTCGGAGAGAAACGTCAAATATTTGAATTTAAATAATCAAACGTTAGAAACTGCTAAAAATCATTAATTTCCTTCCTTTCAACACATGGAAAATGAATTTATTTACAAATGGGTGACTTTTCTTAACCAACCAAGAAATCTTTTCCCTTCAGTGCTGTTCTACGTTGTCCGAGAGAGTACAAAACTTTTGTATATAATTTCAATTTGATCCAACTCCCCCTTCACAGATGACCTGCCTGTGAACTTTTGCAAGAACTTTATGACATTTCCAAGGCTATGGGAAATCATCTACAATTTATGGATATTTTTTTCTTGGCAAAGGAAAAACTTTTCTTGTGGCTTTTCTCATTTTTAGAAAGAAAAAAATGCATGAAAAAGAAACTTTCAAGCTTTCACAGAGAAGAAAAAAAAATGATGAAGCCAAAAAGGCGGAAAAAAGAGGCTTCGACCTTTTAGAAGGGTACGCAGTACACCTAATTAAAATCCTCTCTTACAGTTTTGGGTATCCTTCCTCCGCCCCCTCCCCCACGTGACACCCTTCCTGGCATTGAATTTGATTTAATGGACACTTTGCAAGTCATCCATCATACTAAAAGCCATCCATACATTGAGAGGGTCGCTATACTTCTCCCGGAAAATAATACCACATTGCTTAACCACCACCCCCGCATGTGTGGAGAGGAGCATATGTGTGACGAGAAAAATGTTTGAGCTTTCACAAACTTCAAGCCAACAAAAGCTCTTTTCCATACATAATACTTTAGCACAATGTTGACCCATGTAGAGCTTTCCAAGAAGATTAATGTGTTTATTTATGCACATTTTCTTGAGGAGGAAGAAGAAGGAAAAATTCACTGTTGGGTGACCTCTATTGGGTCATAAATAAAATTATAGGGCTTGTCTCATTGAATTGCAAAATCTTCCTTCAAAGTATAAGACACCGGAAACTTTGTGAGATTTTTATTCACTTTCTTGAGAATATTCTTTGCGGAATGCAGAGTTTTATCACTGAATATGAAGGATATTTTTAAAGATTAAATGCTTAAAGACTTGTTAAACTATATAAGGAGTTTTTATTAATTGTAAAGGATTCAAAAATGAATTCAAATGAACAACCTAAAAGTTAAGAGACTTATGAAAAATTAGAAAACTGAGGCTACTAAACTAATAGAACGACTCAAATGCATTTCAATTAGCAGCTCTTTTGGCACTTTGGTTAACCCTTTAAGGTCCGCGATCAATCTAGCGAGCTGATTGAACTAAAAATAATTTTTGGGGCTTTGAGCTTAAATAAGACATTTTTGACAAAAAATCCCGAGTCAAAAATTTTCAGTTTTTCGTCCTTCCTGGTCCTTGTGAGTCCTTGGGGATGTCCTTTTGTGGTCATAAAAAGATCAGGGATTGTAAAGACATGGTCTTATATTAATTTGGACTCAATATTCATAAAATAACTACAGTCGTGATCGTGCAGTAGGACCATCGTCAAAAAAACTTCTCCGCGGTAAAACGGCTTCAAAATGAGGAATTTTGCCTTCGTAGTAGGACAATTGGTATCCTACCTTTCCAATAGTACTAATTGTCCCACTGCGAAGGCGAAATTCCTCATTCTGCAGCCGTTTTACCGCGGAGAACTTTTTTTGACGACGGTCCTACTGCACGATCACGACTGTATACAAAATGAAACCTTTTCAAAATCGAACCTTTGGGCCAGCGAATAACCCAAAGAACCTTAAAGGGTTAAGCAATTCTAATATTTATCATTTATTCTAACCCTTGACGATACTTTACTAACGTCTGATGCATGTATTGCTTTTACCAACGTTTGATATTTATTTTCGAATATTTGACAGTTTCTGTTTTAATATATGACTTTTCTTGTATTGTGTTTCACATTTATTTTCGATTATTTGACGTTTCTTTTACAACTTTTTCTAATTTTGTCGTTTTGATCTAACTTTTCTTTCTACCATTTAACGATTCTTTACTAACGTTTGATATTTCTTTCAAACGCATGACATTTATTTTCGAACATTTGACGATTCTGTTTTGAAATTTGACATTTATTCTCTAGCTTTAAAAATTGAATAACAGACGTTTCTGTTTTAACATAACGATTCTCTTCTAAAGTTTAATATTTCTATCTATAGCATGATGTTTATGAATAAATAAAATTTTTATCATGCCCTTTGCAAACTAGTGCTTAGGGCCAATCGCATGACGTTTATATTCGAACGTTTGACGTTTGTTCTCTAGCGTTTAACATTTATTTTTTAACATTTAACTTTTTTTTCTAACATTTATAGATTCTTTACTGACGTTTAATATTTTTTTCTAACTTTTGATAATTTTTATATAGCATTGTGGCATTTCCTTTCAAATCGTCAACCAATGTCAAAATTTTTGACGTTGGTTTTCTAACGTTTGATATACTTTTAATTCTTTTGTAACTGCTTCTACTTTACTCGTTAAATGCAATAAAAATTGAAAATTTAGAATAAATAAAATTAAAAAAAAAACTTTTTTTTATTCCCGAGGGAATTCGTTTTTTTTCTCAGAGATTGAAGAGATTGTAAAGTTTATTTTTACGGCTTTTAATTCTCTTCTTAAAGGGTTATAAAATGTCTTCTTCACGTATCAATTAAATGCAAAGATAAATCATGAATTGAAGAAATATAACTGAAAGTTAAAGTTGAGCTTTCTTAAGTTTTTTCTTCTTCTTTTTGGTGGGATGTGATGCCAGAGAGACAGAGAGAGAGAGAGCCAAAAGCATTGGAGATTTGCGATATTCTGAGAAACGAAGTGTGGGGGTGGCGGGAAATGGTGTTTTTGCGATGAAACTGATAAAAGAATAATTCACTTAATTACATCCTTTTTGTGGTGAGGATAAATCAGTCTCAACGACACTTCCTTGGACATTGTGGCATCCCGCAAAGAGAAAATTGATGGGAGGGATGAAAACCAACCAAAGCCACCCCCACAATGGCCTAATTGGGTAAACAAACATTGTGAAATGGCTTGTCGGGAAGGACTCCTCACCACACACTGCTGATGAAGTTCTTCCTCATCACCAGCTAATCTTAAATGACGACAGTTAAGAAGCTATTCGACCAAATTGCCAACAATTTCCTGGCCCAGGGAGGAGGAAGAAAAAACACAATTCACGATATGATGGGCCCCTTGGGAGGCAGAGAACATAATCCTCAAACATGCTTCCTGGTAGTGTTCGTTCTTTGCCCCTTCTTCCAGCAACCACCCAAATTCCTCACACACTCTGATAAATTTTATCTATTATCAGTTCTCTGTCTTATATTTGTCAATTTTCTCTTCTAGAAGGAATCAATTCGCATTGAAAATTAATTGAATTCTTTATGGGAAGATCTTTTTTTATTTAACCTTATTCATACATATTTTTTATGCTACTAACATCCGTGAAAAGTTCAAAATGCATAAGAATAAAATGTCATGACCTTAATACAAAGCTGCGTTGTTAGAAACTTTTCCCACCACACACCATAGTTTATCTTCCGGCTTTTGGCCAGAAAACTTTCAAAAAATTCACGAAAACATAAATTATGCCAGGAATACATAATACAATTTGCAGAGAAAAATATACATATGATGGGGAGAAAATCAATAAAATAAAAAATTAGCAAAAAAAAAGGAAATTCTGGGGATGATGGTGAAATCCTTTTGTGTGCAAAACATCCATGTCAGAGATTTTTTTATGGTTAAATCATCTCCAGGCGATATTTGTAAAAACATAAAAGCTTCATTTACAATGATGTTTTCATGTTATTTAAAACAAGGATGTTATGCACAATGTACAAGCTTTAATAATTTTGCACAACTTATGCTAAATGCTGTTATGTTCAAATTTATTTAAACGTAAGTAATTTTAATGGAAAATAAAATATAAGCTGTTGCATGAATAAAATCGTTTTGAAATTAAATTTGAAAATTTATTTTGATTGCACTGCGGTACTCTCGGTTCAATTGATAAATGAAGGTACATCCCTGCAATATTTTGATGCTGGTATATTGCTATTATTTCCAGGAAAACAACAGAAACATTTAGAGTAAAAGCAAAGAGCAGAAAATTCCGTACATAAATGTTGAATGTAACTCATTTTATTCATTTGAATTTGTATTGAAAATTACATTTATGCCGGAATTTTGTCAATTTCCTCAATTTCATTGATTATAAATAAATATTTTGTACATCATCCATTTATTCTTTGATATATAGGGGATCATACTAAATATCATATGTCAGGGTTTTAAGTAACTCACAGTGAATAAATAATATAAAATTCTCTTCTATGCCCAATAAAAGCCTAAATATCCAAAAAAAATTGAACAATTTTATCGTTTTTCCTTCTTTGTTCTCTTTTTTTTAACCCTCCAGCAACTCGTAAATATAATATTAACCCTTCATTACAAAAAAAGAAAAAAAGAGATAAAAATTTGAGATGAAAAACGATACGTATGTCTTTATTAAAAAAAAAATAACGAAAAGAAAAAACTAAACTCTGACAAATAAATCCTTTAGTTGAGCTGAAGGGTGTGAAAAGGGGCTCTTTTTACACCCCTTTTTTAGGGGGGAGGTGGGAGAAACTCAACGCATTTGAAAATTATCTTCAGCATCCATATTTTCCCAGAGAGAATTTATGGGTATCTCGTGCGAGAAAATCAAGTGAAAAAGGCCTCTCAGTCGTGGTGGCTATTTTTTGCCCAAAGGGGTTCTATACCTTCTAAGATGAATTTTAGTTCTTATTTATTAGGGTTTTTTTTTACATATTAAAATAAATTTGTTAAGAACTTTGTAAAAGAAGCTTTGAAGACATTTTCAGTAGGTAGTTTAAACGTAAAATTTCATTTCTTGAAGAAAATCTCTTTTATCCAAACTATCCAGACTAGGTCCTGACACTGTGGATAATCTTTGTTGGGGCATCCCATTATGCACAACATAAAATGCAACAGATAAACCACAATAGGCATTCCTGGAACACTGTTAAATATCGGAAATTGATTATCACGGATAGAAATTTTTTCTCACGGATAGAAAATTTTTTAAAATTTTTTTACATAATTCTGTGGAAAATTACAAAATTCTGCAAATCTCTGCTGGGACATCCTTTGCAACATAAAATGCAACAGATGAACCAAAGTAGGCATTCCTGGAACACCGCAAAATAACGGAAATTGATTATCACGGATAGAAAATTTTTCTCACGGATAGAAATTTTTTTTACATAATTCTGTGGAAAATTACAAAATCCTGCAAATCTCTGCTGGGACATCCTTTGCAACATAAAATGCAACAGATGAACCAAAGTAGGCATTCCTGGAACACCGCAAAATAACGGAAATTGATTATCACGGATAGAAAATTTTTCTCACGGATAGAAAATTTTTTTACATAATTCTGTGGAAAATTACAAAATCCTGCAAATCTCTGCTGGGACATCCTTTGTAACATAAAATGCAACAGATGAACCACAGTAGGCATTCCTGGAACACCGCAAAATAACGGAAATTGATTATCACGGATAGAAAATTTTTCTCACGGATAGAAATTTTTTTCTCACGGATAGAAAATTTTTCTCACGGATAGAAAATTTTTTAAATTTTTTTTACATAACTCTGTGGAAAATTACAAAATCCTGCAAATCTCTGCTGGGACATCCTTTGCAACATAAAATGCATCCGATGAACCACAATAGTTCAGTGCCCCCAGCCAATGAAAGCTCAAGCCGCTTGACCCAGCCGTCGATGTGATTTCTCAAGCCGCCGCCGCCGAGTCTTAGAATTTTTTTTTCAATCCGTCGCCGAGTATTGGGAAAAAAAAACTTTTTTTAAGTCACCGGCGCCGGAGTTTATACAAAATCAAGCCGCCGCCGCCGTTACAGTGTGCGACTGGGGGTCCTGCTGCGCGCTCGGCCACTCTCGGTGTTCTTTCGTGTCACTTGCCGAGTATCTTCTGCTAAGGGGCACGAGTGCGCCTTTGCAGGTATTTGTTTTCGGTGATTCTCGTGGGGCTTTCGGATGCGGTAACTTTTTTTTTCCGGGCGTAACAATATTTTTAATTTAAAGATAAATTTAAGAAATCTCTAAATCTTAATATATAAAGCTGAAAATTTTGTTTGTTTGTTTGTTTGTGGCACATGAACTCCTCCGAAACGGCTGGGCCGATCTTGATGAAATTTGGTATGGGGGTAGAGGGGGTCAATACGAGTTGCAAGCGCTATTTGGGATTCCGCCCCAACCCCCCTTTATAGCGCCCCCACACAAAAATTGATTTTTCCCTATTTCTACCTGCTGAAGGGTCAGATAACGGGATTTTTTTTATTTTTAGAATTTTTCGAGATACCGTATTATTCATCCCCCCTACTAATATACGCCCCCCTTTTATAGCTTAAAATGAAGTTTGCTCACACGTGATTGTGGGCTCGGGTTGACTAGTTGAATAATATTTCGAAATCTTCACGAAATAAAAGGTATTTAACCTCTTAACTTGTATTTTATTATTACGTCACATCCACTGGTGGAATAATTTATGAAAATTGCCATGGATAATCCACCATAAAAAGATACGAATGTGAAAGCTACAATATCTGTAGCGGCATAGGGGGAGGGATGATGCGTGGGTGGGTGCTCTTAATTTAATATTAATGCGGTTTAAATTAATGTCAATAGCTTGTATTTCAATTTTCTTCTTCTTCGAAGAAATCCTCCTTTTGTCTCTCCGACAGCCGTATGGTCTTCGTAACATCAAAGCCACAGCATTTGGGATATTTTATGCAAAATGTTATGCCCCTTTCCACCCTCTCGCAAAAAGGGAGGCCTTTTCCCAGTACTAGAAGAAGAATTATTACAAAACTCAATGGAACAAGGACTGTGGAGCTTGAAGATTATCACAGAAAAGCTCTTAATGGTTTTATATGTGAAATGTGTTTAGCGCGTTTTGTACTGTGAGGGGAGGGATGGAAAACAATGGAAAATAATCATGCGAGCGAATAAAATCCCTTTTGGACCTTAATATACATATAATACGAAATAAGACCTTCAATGGTGGATGGGAAAGTAGCAGGAGCCGTCTCACCGCATCAGTGGAAAACCCTAAATTGATATTGTTGGAAAATTAAAATTTTATTATGTACAAAAGCTCACGTGATGGAGTACAGATAGCACAGAGAGCGAGTATATTTTAGGCACAAAAGACACGGTGATGGTTCCACTTCGTTGGACGCTAATTTGAAATTTCAATTAGCACAGAGGGAGTAAAACATCGACAGGACGGGATATGCATCACAAATTCCTTTATATCAAGTTCACACAGAGTGTTAAAACAGAGGGAAATGTGAAGCTTCATAATAATTTACACACAGGAGCTTTTTGTGAGCTTTTTGCAACATTTACTAGCACCCGCATACACGAATTTCCTCTTTCACAACTTTGTGTTTGAAAATCTTTGTTCTTTCCACTAAATGATTGAACGATTTCGTGCTTTTCTGCCTTGTTTTTGTACCTTTAAAATTAAAGGGTGTCAATGTTTTGTCAGTAAATTAATTTTATGAGCGGGGAAATGTTTGATTTGTGTCAGAAAAAAATTAATTTGAACTAGACGCTTATTCTGACTCATTTGTTGCCAAATAAAAAACTTCACAAATGCTTCAGGCAGTGCAATGCATTCAATAAAATTGAGCTTAAATTTAATTCATTTAATTGCCCCCTCAACTCCATTCTACTGTGATAATTAATTATTTCTCAGTTCCTTTTTTATTTATTTTTTCCTTTAAACTCTACCCGAAAATGCTCTCCATCAACCCCCAAAAACGACGAGAAGAGAAAAAAAATCCTCTGAAGAGGGGCACTTTTAATTATTGAACACCACAGCTATGCTTTTGAGATACTTTTATACGTTTTGGAGGAACTTTGACATTCCTACATATAGTAGAAAATATATAAAACTACATACATAGGTATTAAACATCTGCCAAACTTTCCGGTCCGGAAGTTCAGATTGTTGACATGTTTTGAGGGGATTCTCCACTGTACGACCCCAGAATAAAAATAAAGTGTAGTAGAAACTTTAATATATCATTCTTCATTTCATATTGAATGAGGAAAAGTTTCACGTTTGAGTTTTGATCAAAATCCGATATGTGATTTTCCATCTTGACATATTTACCCCCACAAAAGCACAAGAAAAGCTCAAATGTTGGCTCAAATCTTTGGTCACAAATTGAAACTAAAACATCCCCATTTAATGATATCCATGCTCACAACAAAGTGTCGAGAAAGTTCCTCCAATTCAATCTATCCTTAAACAATAAGGGGTGATTATCTGGCTAACATTTTGTGTTATTTAATTTCTGAATATTCCGGATATTGAAAAAAAAATTAAATATTTCCGTTTGACCGTTTGACCGTTTAGTGACAAATATTTAAGAGTTTTTCTGATGATTCAACTATTTTACATTTTTACGCATGAAGCAAATGCATCAGTGCTTCATTCTGATGTATCCTAACTCACACATAAATCGGAAATTAAATGAGATATAAGTATTTGATGCCTATGCGCTTTATTCTAATGTATTCTAAGTAACTCGAATAAGTTGAAAATCAAAAGAGTCAACTATGTACTAAAAGGACTAAAAGCTTATGCTTCTATATTTTATGCATGCAAAAACTACACCACATTTTGAAAAGTGAAGAAAATCGTATAGAGAAACGCTGCATTTCACATCAGAATATACGTACTAGCAAATACTTTGTAATATACTTTATAAATATTCTGAGTATTATGAAGCAAATGCATCGCAGTGCATTTTTAGAAATAGATTCATGTTCAATTTAAAAATCCTAATTCTCGGAAAAAAAAAATAAAATGAAGTTAAATTCCTTTTTAAAAGCTAGTTTTCTTGAATAAAAAAAATCAATGAAGAGCATATGCACGACATGACAATAATGCGTTTTAATTTAATTTATGGAGCTTATGTGCATATGCTTTATTCACAAAGGAATCACGATACGATAGAATATGGGCGTTGCTTTTTCAGATCAAATGAAGTTATAATGTGGGCGTGGTTTGCTGGTAATTTATTAGTTAAAAAAAACAAGGGGCATTAATCTAGCGAGCATTTGATGATTCATTGACCAGATCATTACCCCTTGTCTTACAACATTCGACATAAAGCATTTTGCGATAAGATTGCCTCGTGGGCTCATCAAAAGCTCCACAAATTCTTCCTTGTGGCTGAACTCTCGTTAATTACCATCCACCACCCCCGTACCCGCTGCTTGTTTATGGGCGGGGGGTTGAAATGATAGCGGAAGATGCGATAAATTCTTGATATGCCAATTCACTTTTGCGCCTTCGTACCCAAAGGGCTATAAGGTTCTATCCTGGTAGTCCAGGGTTTATTTGACCTTTTCTTGTGTACAGGGGTTCTTCTTTTACAGCATATCTCTCAGCGACGGCGTCTCTCGTCGTTCTATCACGATCTTCCGGAAGGGGATGATTGCATGTATGGGATGCCTTTTCCCATTTCCTTTCCACAGCAACGGGAAGAGCCAAATGACAACTCTTCTTGCGTCTCCGGACGCTGATGAAGGAGAGCTAATTGACGAGCTCTCGTGACTTCCTTCGGGACAGGATGTGGTAGAGCGTAAAAGCAACTCTACTGGTGGCTTCAGCATGGCGAAGCCATTCCTTTCCGGCGACTTTGCAGAGTCCTTGAGGTGCAAAGCGCGAAGAGCTCTTGGCGACTCCTCCATTGTCCCATGGGCCGGCAGCGCAGAGCCAATTGACAACTCTACGGCCATTTGCTGATCCGGAGGGTCTTCAGCTACACACCGTCCTCCGGGAGGCCCTCTAACACACAAGGTGACGCTGTGGGGCGCACTCAGGGGCCCTTCCTGACATCCAGGGAGGCGTTCCCTGCCGCTGAATTCCGTCTC
This sequence comes from Lutzomyia longipalpis, assembly GCF_024334085.1. Classification (NCBI taxonomy): domain Eukaryota; kingdom Metazoa; phylum Arthropoda; class Insecta; order Diptera; family Psychodidae; genus Lutzomyia; species Lutzomyia longipalpis. Next base: position 17,777,524 of record NC_074710.1, on the reverse strand, counting down.
GTTCGCGGACACTTGGCACAATCTGCTGCCACTTATCCTCACTGTCTTCTCTGTGGCTCTGTGACCACTAATTCCGGCTCGCTTCCGGAAGGCGTCCGTCTCTGAGGAACTCCTAAAGCGTACTGAATCTTTCTGTCGGGAAGAAAAGAGCATATTAACTTGTCCCACCCCGACCCACACGAAACACACACACATAAAAGGTCATCAGTGTAGTTTGGGTTTTGGAGACTTTTCAAATTATGCGTTATTTCTCCCATTTTGTAAAATTTTCAAATTTGTGCACGTTACATCACCCCTTTGTTGCAAAAGAAAACAAAAAGAAAAAAAAAAAAAAGAAAAGAGTTTTAAGTTACTCTACTAAAGGAAGTGATGCAACTACTTAAGAAAAGAAAGCATTGGCGATGGACAGAATGGTTGGTTTTGGGTACCTTCCACGTTCGGTATAAATTTATAAAGAAAATGACTTTGATAAACAATTAATCAGTAGAATACCTCGGAATTTTAACAACATAATTCAAAGGGAATTCGAGCTGATCGCACCTAGAAGAGGTGAAAACTATGGGGATTATGTATCCCGCTCCTCCAAACCCTCGAGTGAATCTCACGCCCTTAAGAAAAGGTTTCGAGGTGGAAAAAGGCAAGGAAAGGAATTGGAAGGGAAATCAAGGAATGACAAAGGATACCTTTGTTCTAATTGCCCTTCTTCTTCAAAACCCACAGTCTTCTTCTCCCCAATCATGTAGATTGAGTTTCTTCAGGTTTATCAGACTCAAAATTACATTGAAATGAAAATAAAGTTATTGATTAACATCTCCTTCAACGGGTGGATCTAAATTAGCTTAAAGATCCTTAATTATTAAGAGAGTCACGAAAGTGAAGGAGAGAAAAAAATGTTTTACTAGAGAGAAATAAGATTGGAAGGAAGGCGGTGTGATTCTTAATAAAGCTTCTTGAGCTTTCTTCAAACTGATGGTCACTCTCTCCTTACCAGCATTTGCTATTAGCAACGCGGAAGTGTTTGTGCGGGGAAAGGAGAGATGGACTTTAAATTCATCTCCACTTCTCTCTCTGATCCTTCCGCAAACTCATAAGACATTGACTCACGCGCTTTGCATAACGTGAGCCTTGGACAACGGATTTGGGGGCGAAAGATCCTAACTGCGTTAACCACTGCTGGCATCTCTCGTTGGCTCCTCGCTCCATAAGTCTCCCGAGAACCTTAAGATTTCACACAAGTCCACTCGTCCATTGTCCCTTCTTAGCCGACACCAACTCCCCACAGGAGCATCTCATCAGATGGTCTCTAGGCAAAGAATCCTCTACGCCGTTTCTCCTTCTCTCTCTCCTCCTCCTTCTCTCTTCTCCTCCTTCTCTCTTCTCCTCCTTCTCTCTTCTTCTCTCTTCTTCTCCTTCTCTCTCTCCTCTCTCTCTTTACTGAGCTCACCTCCCCTCGGCATTTCACCGGCCCCCCTACCCTATTCTTTATTCCTCCAATCTCCAGCGCACCCGGAGGCCCCGAATTACTTTTCTCTCATTCTCTTTAAAAAAAAACTGTAGATGGGGTGGAATTTAGGACATGGGCACGAACGGGGTGAACCTTCGATGAAGATTTGGCTTTTCAGGGCCTCGGCTCCATCCGTGAGATTGCGTACTGGGTGGATGTGAACTCAGTCGCCGCCACCATTTGAGCAAAAGGCTCATATGCAGAGTTATCCCAGGTTGGTGTAAAGGACCACCCCTTTCATTGGGCTCTTTGTCAATCTGACTCCTGTTTTGCCTTTCTCTTCTCTTTCGCCGCTCAACTCCTCCACCACTCTTCAATTTTCGACGATTCCTTGCCTCGAGGTCACCGTCAGAGAGCACCTATGAAAAGAAGGAGACAACCTTGGAGGTACGCCGTCCTCGCTTTCCTGTGATTCATCCACGAGCCCACGAGAATAAGTATGGGTCCAGATGACACTTTTCTGCCCTACCATTGGAGGTGGTCGCATGGCAACAAGAGGAAGGAATCTTTCTATTATTTCATGAGGGTTTTTTTTTCCGCGGACTAGACGAGAATGCGAAAGGAGTATGGACTCTACTAGTTAGGTGGGATGGGTCCTATGCATCTTGTGCATGTACTTTCATAGGATTGGAAGGATGGAATTAATTGGATTCTGCCAAGTGCAGGGGAAAGAATTCGAGGAACAAACATCTCCGATTACGAATCAAACGAATGCCATCCGAAAGAGCTCTTGCCAAATTAGGCATGATACGACTCTGACAAATTTTAAAACGTGACTCTCATCAAGGATGTTCCAAGGCTGAACAACCAATTTTTAGGGAGCGACCCTAGAGGTGCTCATGCAATCTCTTCTCATACTGCAACCATTGAGGATTCAACAACAATAAATTTACAAATTAGCAATCCATCACCTTCCTTCCGGTTTAAACAAAATGAATATTTACGGAGAGAGTAAGAAAAGACAGTTAAAACCTAGTTCCAGCGGAACATGCTTTAATTTACTTCTCTCCATGCAAAACTTGTACAAAAAGGGCATTAACCAATTTCTGAATAAATTCAGATCCTGGTTTTATGGTGATATTGGATGATTGGAAATATGAAGGAAAGGAAAGAGAATGCAAGGGTCAACAAAGTCAAACCCCGGGATTGGCGATGAATTTCAAACGAGAAAAATGAAAAGAAAAGAAAGTGGAGGATCTCGAACCGACCAGACGTTCCCAACGAATTATCAAAAGAGAATCACCCATTTAGAGTATTAATTGTTCTCACAAGAGGCATCGAAGCAAAAGCTAATCAAGATTCCTTGTGATCCTCACACAGAGGGTGCGAGGAAAGAAACCACCAACGGTCTCACATCTCAATGGGGTCGGATGGATCTGGGAGAAGGTCACATCTCCTCAAACCAGAATCCACGGCGAAACTTCGGGACGAATCCCAAAATTTTTCCGGCGAGTTCTTCAAAAGGGAAGGACTCACATCCGAACTGGATAAACCAGACTAAAGCTGGGAATCCCGTGGAAGGAGGCGCCACTTCACAACGGGGAAAAGAAACAGGAGGTCTCGTGAAAAACATAGGCCGAAAAACCACTGAGGAGACCTCCATCCCCGGATAGAAAATCTAACGCTTTAACAAGAAAGCTTTCCAAGGATGTTTGTACTACCATTCAGTAGGTTTAAATTAAATTAGCAATTCTCCTCCTTACTTCCAAACAGCAATGCAAACTGTATCAAAAACATCCTCATCAAATGGAAAGCGCGAATTTTCCATCAACCCATCATCGTTCGTCGAACGCTAAACGCAAGGACAGAGTTTACGATAAGCGATCCGCCAAATTCCGCTCAACTCGCTTAATCAATTGCTAGGCAAGATACGAGGATCGGAAAATAAACGGGCGCCCATCCTGAGTCAGCTCACATCGCATGCCCAACGCCCGATGCAGGGGTCAGGAAAACGCAAGAATTAATAGATTCAAATTGAAAACTCAATCAAGAAACTTTAAATCAGGAAATTGTGATCGGGAAAACTTCAATCACAAACTTCAATCAGAGAACTCCATCAGGAAAATCTCAATAAAAAAAAATCAAATTTGGGCGCCATATACCGAACCGTGTACCATCTGCCATGCCATTTAGTTAATATTGGAGAAAAGAATGAATTATTTAGCGAATAAATTAATAATTTGATTGCATCCAAAGTGCAAACTTTTCAAGTGCGAATTATAAAGTTCAATAAAATCCGCATGACTATTGTAATAAATTACTGTATATTTCCAAATTTAAAAATTCGAAAAGTTTTATATCATTAATAGCGTGTCAGCAATGCAAGCTGAACACGGAAATAATTTAATCCCAAAAAGAGCAAAATAATTTTCCTCATCTCATCATCGCCCGCAGGACGCAGCACGCGAGAAAAGCGGACACCCATGTTCCAGCAAATTCCGTTCAACCCGCTTAATCAATTGCCTAGGCAAGATACGAGGATCAGAAAATCAAAGGGCACCTGCGTCCGATAAGCCCACAGCGCATGCCCCACGTTCAATGGCAAAATGAGGAAACGCTCGAACAAATTAATTTGAAATAAAATTTAATAAATCAAAGTTCAGGGGATCAATAGAAAATAAAGAGATTTAAAATTGTCCCCAACGGTGCACAATTGGAAAAAAGATTTAAATTTAAGCACCGGTAAAATTTTAAAAGTTTGTAGCAAAAAAATTTCTAAAGAGAATTGCTACAAAAGAATCCCCAAAATTTTTAGGGGGATAAAGCTTTACTTTATCTCTCAACTATTATTGCAAGAGAGATCACCGCTATGTGATAAGCGAACGCACTTTGACCGTGGAGCAATGTCATGGCTCCACAAGGTTAAAAGAAAGTCAAAGATTTCTCCATATCAGAATTTTACCCATAATTGCGAGAATCTTAAATTTCCCGTCATTTTCCTTATAAGATTTGTCTAAAGGAAAACGCTGATGATCTTATCAACTCATTAAGTTTCAAAATTCACAAACACACAGAACAAATAAGTCCCTACTTTGCGATGAAAATCAACTAAAAGTTGATAAAACTTGTAGAAAGCAAAAATTTTTAAATTTAAGAAACTTCAAAAACTATTATTCATTTTGTTGCCGTTACAGGGAAGAGACCTTTCGAAAGGATAATGATTCAATCTCTTCATTCGTCCTGTTCGTGCAAATCAATCAGAGGTCCTGGGGGAGGAATATTTGCCACAGAATATCCCTCTTTCGTCCCCAGAAGGGCTCTGTATAAATTTTTAAATTCATTTTAAATGCCAACTCGCATGGCTAATTTACTTTAAGCAAAAATTTTGGATTTTCAATCCAAAACCATTTCTTCTCAAGAGAAAAGAAAAAAACGAAAAAAAAAAGAAAAATTCTTTAACGCGAGTTTTCTTTCCAGCAAGGCGGCTAGAAGAGCCCAAAATTGCTGGAAATTTCATCTCATTCAAAGGGGAACTTTGTCAATGAATTAACACAGAATGCAAAATTGCATCGAAACGCACGTTTTTCACTAAAATTCTAATTGTCGGTAGCTACCAGGGGCATGAGACTTAAATTGGGTACTTACCTGGTTCCACCGCTGGTTGGGCGCCATTTATAAGGTTCTATCCTGGTAGTCCAGGGTTTATTTGACCTTTTCTTGTGTACAGGGGTTCTTCTTTTACAGCATATCTCTCAGCGACGGCGTCTCTCGTCGTTCTATCACGATCTTCCGGAAGGGGATGATTGCATGTATGGGATGCCTTTTCCCATTTCCTTTCCACAGCAACGGGAAGAGCCAAATGACAACTCTTCTTGCGTCTCCGGACGCTGATGAAGGAGAGCTAATTGACGAGCTCTCGTGACTTCCTTCGGGACAGGATGTGGTAGAGCGTAAAAGCAACTCTACTGGTGGCTTCAGCATGGCGAAGCCATTCCTTTCCGGCGACTTTGCAGAGTCCTTGAGGTGCAAAGCGCGAAGAGCTCTTGGCGACTCCTCCATTGTCCCATGGGCCGGCAGCGCAGAGCCAATTGACAACTCTACGGCCATTTGCTGATCCGGAGGGTCTTCAGCTACACACCGTCCTCCGGGAGGCCCTCTAACACACAAGGTGACGCTGTGGGGCGCACTCAGGGGCCCTTCCTGACATCCAGGGAGGCGTTCCCTGCCGCTGAATTCCGTCTCGTTCGCGGACACTTGGCACAATCTGCTGCCACTTATCCTCACTGTCTTCTCTGTGGCTCTGTGACCACTAATTCCGGCTCGCTTCCGGAAGGCGTCCGTCTCTGAGGAACTCCTAAAGCGTACTGAATCTTTCTGTCGGGAAGAAAAGAGCATATTAACTTGTCCCACCCCGACCCACACGAAACACACACACATAAAAGGTCATCAGTGTAGTTTGGGTTTTGGAGACTTTTCAAATTATGCGTTATTTCTCCCATTTTGTAAAATTTTCAAATTTGTGCACGTTACAGGGCTTCCCGAATAATTCGCTTTTGTAGCACAGAGAATGGCATCAATTTCATTATTTGGTGTGGGTGGATTAAGTTGGATTGGCATCTGAGTGATTTTATTCCACTAAAAACATTCTTTCCGAGGTCGCAAGAGCCTTCACCTCCCGTAGGGAAAGACGACAGTGAAGTTGTCACGGAAAATCCTCTTTGTTCTCATTCGCTATCGTTGCGGCCAGTGTTTTGAGGATTGAAAATGGGGAATTTTAATAAAGGGCTTCTTGTTACATTAGAATTTGAGGTTAAGAAGCAATTTTCTTATGAGTTTTCTTTTAAATATTTTGTGTTGTAATTTAGAACTATATTCTGTTACAAAACAAGAAGATTTTTATTGGTTTTGTTCGATAAATTAGACAAATTAAAATGTGAGGTTATGTTTCTTACGCAACAGTAAAAGTACTTTGGAAAATGCAGTAAATTTTACTTTACGTAATTTATAATTGTGTAATGTGCAAGGGTAAGGAAACTTTACTAATAAATGTGAAAAAAATCAAATTCATTTCTGATGCTCAATTACGTTTTACATTCTTACGTCGTTCTTACATTTTTAAAGTGAGATCCCGCTCATATTCACGTAGAGAAAGGTATTTATTTAGAGATAACATTAAAAGCAATTATATAATATAAAATTTATTTGAACAATTATTTTAACATAGCTTTGCTCAAGAATAGAATTGTGCAAACTTTTTAACAGCACAAATAAAACAAAACTTCTGTCAATATATAAAATATTTATATATTAAATGGGATAGAAGGAGAAAAGTTTCACAATAAATTGATATCTCTAGCAATGCTTTAATGTTGCATGACTTTTATGCTGGTTCCCATTCACAGAGTCAGAGAATATTATAGAAGACATGACCAGAGAGCACAAAAAGTATTTGAATTGGACAAATAGATATCTCTCTTTTTTTCCCAGAAAGAGGAGATGTATCAGCAAAAGAAAAAAAACTCCCGAAATGTAATGAAATTCGTGGACGTATTTCGCATATTTTATCATTTTCTTCTCTCTATGCTGAATTTTTGTTTATATCCTCCCCCTCTCCCGTCTGTGCCCCACAACATTTCCATCTTGAAAATGGATGAGAAGACTTTATCTGATGAAATGTGGGGCAACTCTTAATCTCAAATCAGGCAGTGATTCTCAAATTATGGGGGATTCTTTCTTGTAAAGCAAGCGCATGCAAAAATAGATTCGTTTTGCTTCTGAGAATGTTGCCAAGGAAAATCTAAGAAACTGAGTTAGAGAATAGAGAGAAAAGAAAACTTAAAAATAAATTTAATCTTTTACAAAAAATATAGAGATATTTCTTCTGGCTCTTGTTCTAGCTAGTCCAGCAATTCCTAATTTGTTTCTTCTTTCTTTATCAAATCTAGAATTTTTAGAATCAATTTTATTAAATTCTTAGCTTGATCGAAATTGTTTCGAAATTGATCCATCGAGCTAATAAAATTAATTCTAAAAATTCTAGATTTTATAAAAAAAAAGAAGAAATTGCTAAACTACCAAAACAAGAACCAGAACTAAAATATCACAAGTTTATGCTCTATTTCTATCTAAAAGAAGTAATGAAAATTAAAAATTTCTGGTTCAAAATTATTTTCTCATTTATATTTTAAAAAAATCTAAAATTTCCTTAATAAATCAGAAAATTGTCAGAAATTCGTAATCAAACATTCTTGTCTAGCTAGAATACGAAAAGAAAATTAACAAATTCCTTTTCTAGACCGGAACTAATTTGAATAAATCTATAAATTCTTAATGAAGGTAATATTCGAGAAATTCCTGACCTTGAGAGAAAAACAAGATAGAAAATCTAGAAATTCTTACTCAAACCAGTAAGTTAGAAATAAAATTAAAGAAGAATAAGATTATATACAAAAGTTTCTGATTCTAGCTAACAAAATATCTAGAAATCTAGAAATAAATCTAATACGACTTTAGGAACATAATCTTATATTAGATTCAGAATAATTCAAAAAACTTCAGAATGAGTCAGAAAATTTTAATAAAAAATTAGAAGTTTTTCTTAGCTATTTAATAAAGTGACAAAAAATCTAGATATTCTCGGTTCTAGATAGCGAACTATAAATTTAACCAAGATAGTAATGAATTTTTGTAGAAGTTCTTTATTAAATCAGAAAATAAAAAAGAGTTTTCTGATATTCCTACACAGAAAATAAAAGTTCGTAGCATTGTTCGTCAAATTTCGTGAAAGGTTCGTAACCCCAATGCTTTTACATAGGAAAATTCACCTCCAGGTTCGTATAATGGGGTTAACCTCCCTGGGAGTGAGACCCCATTTTACGAAGATGGAGGTAAATTTTTTAATGTAAAAGCATTGGAGTTACGAACCTTTCACGAAATTTGACGAACAATGCTACGAACTTTTATTTTCTGTGTAGTCAATATTAGGTCCAGAAAATCTAGTCTAGAAATTCTTAAACTAGGCTTAAAAAAATCTAGGAATTCCTGCTCTGAAAAAAATAGTTTGTAGCGAAGTTTGTCAAAGTTTGTTAAAGGATATTAATTTGGAGGTAAATATGAAATTTAATAAACATAGTTTGTATTTGGAGATTATTGGTTGTAAAATGTTTGTAAATTCAGGGAAAAATACAAAAAAGTACAAGCTTTAACAAACATTTTACAAATTTTTGCAAACATATTTTAATAAAAGTGAAATGGAAAATTTTTACTTTTCCTCCGGTGAGCGTCGGAAATGAAATCTCAGTTCAGAATTAAACGCGCAATTCTGCCAGAGCTTTCGGCACAAGACAGTGCCTTCCTCAGTGGCTGTGAGGAGAGGAAAATTTATTACAATCAAATTTACAACAAAGAGAGGAAATATACAGAAAAACAAACATTCAAAACTCTTACATCATGTGCAAACAATTTCTGAACATCGTCAAATAGTTTCTTGCAGAAGGCATACTAACATGGAGAGGGCAACCTGAGTAGAATACAAAAATACAAAAACTCTTAAGAAAATGCAAGAAAACTCGGGAAAAATCAAGAAAAATTACAGCGTAATTGAAAAATTGTCGTCCAGCAGAGACTTCAGGGGCGCAACTGTACATGCATGGACGTTGTGTACTAAAAACACTGGAAAATAAATTTAAATTTTCGAAAGATCCCACATCCCGAATTCAAACACAAAACAATGCGTTGGTAAAGATGCTCATGGAGAGGAGGTACATTGATGAAAGGGAGAAAAGGACACTGATGTGCTACTCTGGGGTTCCGCCTAGACTGTATGGGCTCCCCAAAGTGCACAAGGAGAATGTACCGTTGAGACCTGTGGTGTCTTTCATAGGTAGCCCTAATTATAACATGGCAAAATTTGTGTCTTCCCTGTTATCTCCGCTCGCGGAAAACCACTACAATGTCAGGGACTCACGGGAGGTTGTTGAGTTGGTCAGAGAGAGGAAACTTCCGGAAGGATACAAGCTAGTGAGTCTAGATGTAATATCTTTATTCACGAACGTTCCTGTTGATTTGGCTCTTGAAGAGATTGACAGGCGGTTCTCGGAGATTGAGCCTCACACAAAGATCACAAAAGGGGATTTCCTGAAATTGGTGAAGTTCTGCTTGACATCGGGTTATTTCCTGTACGATGGAGAATTCTTCCTTCAACTTGATGGCGTGGCCATGGGATCTCCAATCAGCCCCATCGTCGCTGACGTGGTTCTTCAGAGACTCCTTGATGAAACCCTGAAGGGCTCCCAGCTGAGAATTGAGTGCGTCAAAAAGTATGTAGATGATCTTCTTGTGTTTGTCCACGAGGATGACGTCGATGATATGCTGTTGAGGGTGAATAGTTTCCATCCGAAGTTGCAGTTCACTCTGGAAATGGAAAAAGACAACACATTGCCTTATCTTGATATGAAGATTCATCGGGATGAGAACAACGTTCTACACACGACTTGGTACTCCAAACCGTGTGCTTCAGGAAGACTGTTGAACTTCAATAGTGGACATACCTTCAACATGATTGTCAATGTGGGAAGAAACTTGGTGAAGAGAGTGAGGGGACTCACTACTAAGCCTGACGTGGATGTGGACTCGCAATTGTTTTCTCTCCTCAGGAAGAACGATTTTCCACCCAAGATCATCAGGAGATTATTGAGTGGGCATGATCGACAGCGTCGTCCGGAGGACGGTGTTCCGGCTGTGGAGGTGGACCCAGGGCCTTTCCGGTCGTTGGTGCACATTCCGGGTGTCACGGAGAAGATGAGGAAGAGGATTGCAAGGTCTACGGATGTGAATGTGTGCCTTGTACCTGCAGAGAGAGTTAAGAGATTCTTTACTGTGGTGAAGGATAAATTGCCCATTGGGCTACGTTCGGACGTGATCTATGAGATTCCATGCCGGGATTGCAATTTAAAATATGTGGGAACCACGGGAAGACTCCTCAAAACCCGCCTTCAGGAGCATGAAAGGAACTGCAGGGATCCGGAGAAGAACAACGGGCTGACCTCTCTGTGTGCCCATGTCTATGACACGGATCCACACCACGAATTCGCCTTCGGGGACACCAAGGTGTTGGACACGCACCGTGTCTACTCAAAGAGAATGATGCTGGAGATGTTGTTCATCAAGAGAAACCTGGCCAATGTTGTAAACAGCCGAAGTGACATTGATCGACTTAGCAATGTTTATGCTGGACTTGTCAATGAATGACGGAGGGGAAAATGACAGTTGGCAGACTGGAAATTTAAATTTATTTTCCAGTGTTTTTAGTACACAACGTCCATGCATGTACGTACAGTTGCGCCCCTGAAGTCTCTGCTGGACGACAATTTTTCAATTACGCTGTAATTTTTCTTGATTTTTCCCGAGTTTTCTTGCATTTTCTTAAGAGTTTTTGTATTTTTGTATTCTACTCAGGTTGCCCTCTCCATGTTAGTATGCCTTCTGCAAGAAACTATTTGACGATGTTCAGAAATTGTTTGCACATGATGTAAGAGTTTTGAATGTTTGTTTTTCTGTATATTTCCTCTCTTTGTTGTAAATTTGATTGTAATAAATTTTCCTCTCCTCACAGCCACTGAGGAAGGCACTGTCTTGTGCCGAAAGCTCTGGCAGAATTGCGCGTTTAATTCTGAACTGAGATTTCATTTCCGACGCTCACCGGAGGAAAAGTAAAAATTTTCCATTTCACTTTCAACATTTCACGTCGGCTTCACTTAAATATTTTAATAAATTTGGAAGAACAAACTTTTTACAAACATTACAAATATGTTTGTATGCTGGTTTGTTCATAAAATCAAACGTTAACAAACTTTTTTGATAAAGTTTGTTAAAAGGTTTGTTGTTTTAGTACATTAACAAGCTTAAACAAACAATTTTGAAATAGTTTGTTGAAGGTTTGTTATTTGGATACATTTTAATTAGAAATAGAAAAGGGGGACGCCGTTTAAAAAAAAAGTGCAAAAAGCAGAAAAAATGGAGGCTTTATGGAGAATCCCCAACTTTATGACTTGTGCGTGCAGTTTGGGGTTTTTGAGGCAGATAAATCATATTGAATGGTAAGTTATTTAAAGATAACCTCAATCGTTTATGATATCATTCTCGAATTAATCATCCTTTTTATTTACAGATAATAGAATAAGTATGGAACTTCTGGAGGAATTCCTAGAGAGCGACATCAGTGTGATTTTCATCCACGCAACCATAACAGTGATTTTTTTTCGCGAATGGAGGAAGGAGCAGGTCGCCCATAATCACCAGGAAGCCCCACATTATCCCAAACACTTGTAAACCTAAAAGTTAATAAATTTTGATGATTCTTATTTAAAAGAATGTCTCTTATTTTAAAAGTAACAAAATATAACAAAAAAACTTGTAATAGTTTGTAAGGAGGGCTACGCAGATTTTCATACAAATGTTTACAAACAATAACAAACTTCTACAAACTTGGATATTATTTTTGTCAATAACAAACTTGGAGATTAAAAAGTAATCTCCTTTGACAAAAAAGGGCTTTGACTCCTTTTCACTTCCATGTTTGTTAAAAAATGTATGGGAATTACAAACTTTGACAAACTCAAATACAAACTTTTTTTTTCAGAGTGGTCTAACAAAACCAGCTTCAAACAAGAGAAAAACCTCAATGTTAGGTTATAGCTAGATCCAGAAAATCTAGTCTAGTAGTTCGTAATCCTGTTTGAAAATTTTAAGGAAAAATTCTAGAAAATCCTATTCTGAAAATCCACCTGGGAACAATAGAAAAATTTCAATAGTAGGTCATTGCTAGGTCCAGAAAATCTAACCTAGAAATTCCTAATCTAGTTAGAAAGTTAAAAGAAGTCTAGGAATTTCTTCCTGGCCTAAAAACCCACCTAGAAACAGATGAAAAACCTAGAAAAGAATTTTTTTTTGTAAAAGTCTAAAGATAAAATAAAAAAAATAAATGAATAAACTAAAATATTCATCCCTTGTGGGGAAAAGTCTGAGAAGCAGAGATACACCATCATGTTAAATTTAGGTCTTATTTGATGAGCTAGAAGGGAGCCAAATTTAATCTGTCTGTGTCGTCAATATGGTCCGCCGATATGGCTGAAAGATTGGAATCTAAGTTGGGAATATGGGATAAATGAATTACGAACAATCACCCAAAAGCTCCATGACGCATTATCCGCACACGATGCATTTGTACCCCAATAAATACAGCCAAAAGTGTCTCGTCCTTCCCCCTCCTCACAATACAATGGATGTGCCAATATACAGAGCTTTTCTCCACCACGCAGACCATGAGCCATGCTGAGAAATTCCGAAATAATTGAGTTTGTCTACGTCATGCGGAAAATGGTTGTTGTTCAATGCGGGAATATTTTGGATTTTCTGTTGGAATGTTTTCACTTGGAATAATTCAATATGATTATGATGAAATTTCTCATTGTGCCAGTCACGTCTTATGCCACTGGCACATCAACAGCACATCTCACACGCATTTGAGAAGTTCGATTTACTCAATCCCCAAACATTGCAACATTGTCATACAAAGTAATGACATCCTCCACCTCACTTTGATGCAATTCACATCAAGTTGGAGCTCTTGCGAAGGATTCAGTTCGAAGCAATTTTCACGCGAGATATCATTCGCTGCAATATTCGCCCGAGGGGTGGTGATGGTGCTTGATTGAACGCCATGAGAATGGAGTAAAGGAAAATTGGAAAATCTTTCTGTACACAATCTCAATTTCATTCTCCTACACGCTATGAGAATGTATCTATTCGCGTGCAATGCCAGAGATATATAGTGCAGACTTTGTGATTTCCTGCAAATTGATTTTAAATACAAATACATAGTATAAAGTGGAGGAAAAAACTGAAACGAGGATCAAAAAGAAGATATTGGTAGAAAAAAAATATGAAACTGAATGTCAAAAGAACATTGTAGAGAACAGTAAAACAGATTATCTGCATAAAAGTCTTTTTGAGTATTTTAAAAAGGAATTTAGAGCTTGAATTTATTTTTCTAAAATATATTAACAGAATTATTTTATTTTTGTGTTGATTCTGAGAACCAAAAAATCCTAATTTTGAGAAAATCAGCACCGAATTCGCATTAAAAAGGTTCTCAGAAAGAATATTAAAGGCATTTTGTTTTTTTATACTAACAAAAAAAAAGAAAATATGTTGCTTACAACATAGAACAATTTGCTGACAAAATTAAAGGTTTTGCTGACAACAGAAAACAGTTTTCTGAAAAAAAAAACATGCTTACAAACTTATTATAATAGATCAGTTTGCTGACTGAATAAATTTTTTTCTGACAACAGAAGCTGATTTCTGATAATAAAAAAAAACATGCTGACAAACTTATTAGAATAAATCAGTTTGCTGACTGAATAAAATTTTTCTGACAGAATGAAAGGTTTTACTTACAAATTAGAAATGTTTGCTGACAGAATAAATATGTTTGCTGATAATACAGAAGAGTTTTCTGACAAAAACTAAAGTACTGACGGCATTTTATGAATTTACTGACAAAATGAGATAATCTTCAGGCAAACACAGGAACTTTCTTCCAAAAAAGAAATTATTTCCTGTCTAAAAGAAAAATCTAGTCAAGTAGAGAACAATGCTGACAAAATTTACAGATTAGAAGATTTTGCTGACAGAATTCAATGCTTTGCTTACAGAATATATTGACAAAATAGAATATTTTACAGACAAGAAAAAGTAATCTAACAAAATGGAACGGAATAAAAGCGATTTGCTGACAGAATACAACCCATTATAATAGAATAAAGAATACAACCCATTATAATAGAATAAAAGAATTCCATTAAACAGAATAAAATATTCTTTTCTGAATTATCAACGAAAATTCTATTAAGAATTAATAGAATAAATCAGATAAACAAATTTTGGCAAATGCATTGATGCAAATTTAATCCATTCTTGTGGAAAATACTCAATTTAGGTATTGCTGCAGGGGTTGCAGGATAAACTGTTCTCAAAATTATGTTACAAAATTACCATATGAACGTTTTAGAGAAGATTTGATATGTGCTTATTTGCATCAAAAGCCCTCCTGCCTTGCCCCAAATAAGCTCATATTGAGTGAAATGCATCAAACATTGAGTGCGGGAGCTTTTCCCTCATTCAACATGTGGATGAAGCTTTATTGAGAATGTATAATTTTCAATTGAAGAAGCTCCTCATACATCAATTTCCGTCTATGTGGTCTATTTGATAAATTTCTTCGGTACGTGACTGACATTCCGCAACCCTCATTGTGGAATTTATCAAAATTTAATAAGCTCCACCCCCACGATATTCGATATCGCAGCATAAATTCACTTTTCCTGCTAATTTAATATTATTGCTTTGGCAGCGGGGTGGACTTACTACATATAAATGGGGGGGTAGAGTAGCACTGTAGTTGATTTACAGTCAGCAGTACCCTCAGCAGATAACCACGAGCAATAACCATAAACAGAATAGGGGAACCTGGGGTAATTCGGTGAATTTTTGGGAGATAATTTTTCCTGAGTTCCATGGAAATATTTGAGATTTCCCATGACAACTGTCTTATAGCAAATTTTCCGGGCTACAACTTTGCCTCAGACGATTTCTCTCTATCTTAACGGGAAAATGCTTTTTCAGGCCATTTTCCAAACCCTTCCACATTTGCATGTTCCAAAAATCTTGGGGTAAAATGGTGAATAATTTTCAAATGCGCTTTTCTTTGAAAATCCATGTCTGAGAGGTTATTGATTTGCTCTGGGATAAACATACCTGTTTCGATTGAGAGATCTCACTCCGTATCGTAATGATTATTCACTTTTTAGTCCTATAAAATTGATAAAACACAAATTTTGTCGAAAAGCACTTCCATTTTCACCAGTCACCATTTTACCCCAGTTACCCCTAATTTATTGAAGTGGAAAATGTGGTTAGAATAAACATTATTCGCATAGATTCGTCCATTTGTAGGGATCAATACAAAATGCACCTTCTTAATTGCTTTTTACGTTATGAATATTTTAAGAAAAGAATCATATGCATCATATTTTTCAAAGCATAAATTCTTGTTATTTTCCTAGGGGAAATAATAGTTTGTTTGACGCTATATATGAAATTTAAATGAAACTTTAAATTGATTCTCGTGGTTTTATCCCAAATTTCTGCAGTGGATGGAAGTCGCATGTTATTCATGATTTTCGCCAACTTGTTGCAAATTTATCTGCATGTTTTGGCAGATTAATTTGCAAGTTGTCTCAATCCAAAGTCATTACAATTTTGCCAAGATGATGGAGCAACTTCTCAAGCTATCCAACACAGTAAATTCATCACAACATCTTCCCTTCTGTTTATTTCATTGGCAAAACAATGATATTTAACTTGCAAAATTGCTTCAATTTGAGTCTCTTCAGGAAGCTCCTAAAGATGAATTTTCGAAGATAAAAAAATCCTTTTAATAGCTCCTTCAGCGATTTTATCATTTCCCAAATGTTCAACAAGTGAAAAACGGAAGAAATAATTAACTACCTAAATCTTTTTATCTGTAGAAGATTTATGATTTGCCTCCATTTGCTTTTAAATGTTTGTTTTAAAGCTCCCAATTAAATTCTTCAGAAATGGGAGAGAGCTTTTCTTTCAATTTATGTAGTTTCTTCCGTAAACTTTTCCATGAGGATTCATTGAAATTTTCCACCGGAATTACCTACGGCGCCTTGTTTGAAAACTTTCATTGAGAATTTCATGGTATTTTAGCAAATGCAAAAAAAAAAAAAGAAAATCAGCAAAAGCTGCTGCCGGGAAAATCTTCCTACCGAAGGGCATGGTATTTTGCTAATTAAATTTGAATATCTCATTCATGAATACCACCCATTGTCATTTTTAGAGCTGGTGGGTGCGGTTAAACAATAGGAATGAATACTGAATTCCCCAGGGGAGACTGGAGGAAACCCCATCATTACTATGGGGTTGTTTTCTCTCCTTCTTGCTCTCTACTCAAAGGGGAATTCATCTGGGGGCTGCTTGAGAGTTAAATTTTTACCAAATAAAATAAAAATATAATTCAATAAATTGGAAATTTTTCTAGAAGAAAATATACGGAAAAAGCTAATAAATATTTAATGAAAATAAAAATGTTTTGTAAAAGGTTTGTAAAAAGTTTGTGATATTTTGGTGAAAATTACCAAAATTAAATAAATATTTTTTTTTTCAATTTCGAAATAAGAAGTCAATTATTTTTAAATTAATGAGAAAAAAATTTATCTTAGGATTTTAATGGAATTTAACATATCCCGGCCGGATCTCAATTAGAAATATATTTAAAAATTCAATTAACTTCTCTTTCACAGCGTAAAGAAAATCATAAAAAAGATTTTACTGAGGAGTTAGAAGAGATATCTTCAAACGGATAGAAATTCACATTGGAGACTTTAATATTTCCACAATGGCATTTAGCTTATATGCTTGATCAAAATCAGCGATATATCAGATATTTAGTAGGAAAAAATACTGTTCTCTATTTAAATCAAAAGATTTATTTTTCATCTTCTTTCTAATGATTATAAGTCTGATGTATTGCTGATTTCGACACACAAAAGCTAACCAACAAAAATATGTCTTTCAAATCATAGAAAAATACAAACAGGAGCTTCGAAAGCTTTAGAAAAAAAATGTAAAAACAAATTTTAATTGATTGGAAGCTCCAAAATGGACAAATCGCTCATATTCTCCCAAAAAACGTTCAAAAACCTTAAAGTTAGAGAAAGATTTTCATAGATTTTCCATTCTCTTTATTGAAATTTCCAAAAACTTTCCTAACTAAATCAATTTATATTGAAAGCTTTTGGAATGAAATTGATTTCAAAGCCAGATTAGAGCCCCTTTTGCCACCTCTTTATTTCCGCCGCGGATTCCCTATCTTTCGCACCCTTATCCCGTAGCTTTGTTCCGGGGTGGTGGATTGAAAATTTGTTCAACAGTTTGGGGGTAAATTTCAATTCATTTACCTCACCGTGTTTGCTTCACTTCCCTCCCTCCTGAGGGAGCCCATGGGGAAATCTTTCAGCTTATCCACGAGCATTTGTCGAGGGTAAATGCGTGAATTTTAACCTCCACCAACAGTTGAATTATTTTTTTTCTGCAAAGATGGATTTCCAGGCCATGGCGTTGTGAACAGTCAATGGTGGGGTGATGTGGGGTAAAAGTTTCTAATATAATTATCTTTTGGGGGTTTGGTGAGAAGAGATAATTATGCCACTCACCTAAAGCTGCGAGCCACATAATTACCCCGAAGTTGTGATGGAAGTTTACTTGAAGTCTCATCGCCCCATCTCGATTCCTTTGACGTGGCTTTCACAACCAGATTGCCACGCAATTGTCCTTCCTTCTCCGAAAGCTCTCCCGCCCTAGAGCAATGCGCACGGGAAGCTCCCTCTCATGGCCCCTGCCTTCCACGTAAAATTGAATTAATTGATGCTGAACGAAATGTAAATCGTAATTTTGGGTACAAATGGGGCTCCTTTGGCAATTAAAATGTATGCGAATATACCTATATATGTATATACTTCTTCCGTGCGAGTGCGTTGGAGCGTAGAAGACCCTCTCGCAGTAAAGAAAGCAGCGGAAATTCGAAACACGATGATGGGAAAAATTTAATTGAGTGGGGATTTATAAATGGAATTGAAATTTTTTTCACGAACTTCTTTTTTTACAGCCTCCTCCGCGAAGAAATATCATGGCGAGCTATTTCTTCGTTTTTTTTCAGCATCACTTCCAAAAGGAGAGCTCAAACTTTTGCGTTGCTTCGAATAAAATTCAAACTGACAGAGAGGGGTTGTCATTTGATGGGGAAAAGATGTTGAGAAGATTTTTTTATGGGGTTGAAAAAAAATTCATACAAAAAAGATTTGAAATAAGATTCTACTAACTTTCTAATATTGTCCAGCCGGGTAATTGTCAAACGTAATTTTCTAACAGGACGTATAAAAATATAAAAGGTCTGTGAACTTTCTCTCTAGACTTTAGATTTTTTATATTTTTATACGTCCTGTTAAAAAATTACGTATGATAGTTACCCAGCTTGACAATATTGAAGTTTTTTTTTTTTTTGAGAAAACTCGTTGTTTTCTCTTTCTATATGCTTTCACAATAATTTATTTTTACATAAGATTAAACACTAGGATTCATCAAATTTGCCAAAGTTCTACAAACTTGTTACAAACTATTTTTGCAAGAAAGTTTAATTACTTCATTTAACGTTCCAAAATTGATGTAAAAAATCAATTTTCTTTAACATAAAAATCTTCTAGGAAAACTTAGCTAAATAATAAATGTAATGGATGAAAAATACCCCCAAAAAAGGGGTTAGAAAAGCACCTCAATCACACGAAAAAAAATTGATTGATTGCGGGGATTGATTTTTTCCTGTAATAAATGAACACCTCATTTGTTACATGACAAACCCATTTACTGAAATCCCTGTCCATAAAAAGTCTTCCCGAAAGGAATCCTCCTTGGACGAATGCTTTTTTTTTTGTTCTAAATAAATCTATAAATCAATTTGTTTGTCGACCGTCCTTAAAACTTTTTTGTTCAGGGATTAGGCTTGAATTTAATGGAAATCTCTCTATTTTTTGTAATTACATACATCGCGAATAAATGCTTTTAATCTAATACAGAGAAAGTTTAAAGTAATCCCATATTTGACTTAAATGGCAGCATATGGAGTGAAAGGATTTTTTTGTCTCCAAGAATTATTGGAGCTGAACTAAAGATGAACTTTGACGCGAGAGGATCATGCAAGAGAGAATGTTTGGGATTTAGAAAGATTTAAAATTCCCCGCCATTTGGAAGTCAAGAGAATTTAGGGCTCAATGGGAGCTTGAGCACATTTTGGAGCTCTTTTCACAAGAATAACTTTCACTTTTAATGCTACAAATGAATTTTGGGGTGTCTTTTATTCTTCACTCGCAAAACCACCCCACCCACAGCCCCCGCAGAAAAAACAACGGAGCTGAAATCCACCCACAAAACCCTCTTTGAGTATTTCCCACTAAACAAAATATTCATTACTGGCACGCATGAAGTCTCCTGGATGGGGAAAAACAAAAGGAAAAGTGAACAAAGGGTCCATCTCACAAGAAATTCTCCCCACAGAGGCATTTTGGGGGGAACGGAATTCATGTATGGTTGGGGATTTTAAATGAAATTTCAGATGGGGTATGATGATGGGGTTTGTTGTCACACAGAATAAAGATCACAATTGCCGTACACAATAATTCCCACCCACACCCACCCTCGCAGAAAAACGTATTGTGTTGAAGATATTGGTGAGCTCGGAGACGTGCGGTTAACCCCCAAAGAGACTGGCAAAGAGGAATTCTAATCGACTCCCACCCATCCGGAGAAAAGCAAAAACACACAACAATTGATGCTCCCACAAGAAAAGCACAATATAATGTTCATTGGAGTTTCTTGTACCCAACGCACAGCTTGTCTCCTTATTACGCAGGGCGATAGTTTAATTCCCCAATTGAGGGTGGGATCAGTTAATAAAGCGAATACGTGATAATACACTGTGAGAAGCAATTTAAATTAATTAATTTATAAAACGAACCCAAAATCACGGAATTTCTCTCTCGGGGAAATCTCCTCAATATGCTCCAAATATTCATGAAAAGCAAAGAAAAAGATTTTTCTTTTAATGGGAAAATTCTTAAATGATTTTAACAAAAAATACGTAAACCACGCCCCCGTTGTAAGATTTATTTGCAGCATTATCTGATCCCTCGAAAAGAAATGACTGAAATTAGCATTTTTTGCGAGTATGAATGACAAACACAATCATACAATCATTTATTTCATATAAATCGTTTAATTTTAAAAATATTCTGATTATTCACATATTTTTAACTTTTTTTTTTTTTTAAGTTTCAACAACTTATTACGTAAAATTTCTAACGTTACATCGTTTTATTTCTGAAATGACTAACGCTGTAAAATCTAATTATAAACTTGAGATTCCTTTAAATTCTGAGCGTCTCCTGATTATCTTTTCATTAAATCTCCAACGTTCGAAAACATAATTTTTATTTAAATCTATCATTAGAACTTTAATTAATGACAAAATGATGTTTTAATTAGTGCTAAAATTATCATTTTCATGCCATCTCTAATTATCGAATCATTTACAGAGAATTTTGCATGGAGCACAACATGACAAGCCATCAATGTTTGCTATCTGTAAATTAGCATAAAATGGTGTTGTCGCCCAAAACTGTGCCAAGGACTTTCTTCGTTTTGAATAATTGATATTACACCGGAATTGAGTAAATTTTCCAAGAATTTCCCTCATTCTTGCATCTTGTTTAGATGGTTGTTTTCCAACTCAAACATATCAACATTATGTCAAAACAGATGTTGGCACAGAGAGAGACGTGCAAACGACGTAGTTATACTAAAAAATCGCTCTTAAAAGTCATTTATATAAAAAAAACGTTAAATTCAAAGTAAGAATTACTTAGCATGAGAATAAACTTTCCTCATAAACTTGCAGGATAATGCAATTTATTTAGTTCTCTCATTTTAAATTAATTTATAAGGTATTCTACCCTCGAAAGATCCTCTCATTTACATTTCTATTTGGTTCTCACTTCCAATTTGTGAATGTTGGGGAAAAAGAAGAGGATGATGGGGGGGGGAGGGAGAGAGAAGCTGTGGTGGAAAGTCTTCTCAACATATGCTGAGTGAAAAGGGATTTCCGTGTGTGTTCCGTACAGCTGGGAAGTTTTTTTTTTTCAGTAGAGAAGGGTGCGCGTTAAAGGGGTTTAGTGGGAGGGCGGGCTGTAATGGGAAGAATGTGTGTGGAATAAAAAAAACCAGCCACTTGAACAAATCGATCAGTTGAATTATGCAAATTGGTCCTCTGCACTGTCACATCCGGTTCTTCAGGTTGACTGAGCACCGACGTGGATTATGCTTCCGAAATGGAATAATTGGACATTTGTCAAACATAAAATCACTCCACTTTCACTCATGGTGGTACCTCAAAGCTCTGCGTCTACCCCTACCCATCCACCTCTTTGACAAACTACCCTGAATTTTTCAACTGATTCACAGGAATTCACCCCAATTTGCGACTAAGAAATTGCTTTTGGGGATATAATGTAGAATTTTCGACAAATATTTGCAAAAATTCCGCAAATATTTAGCAAAAATCCACGAAAATTTATATTTCTAAAGAAAATTCTCAAATATTCGGAATATTTATTACAAGGGGGTGTTTATCTGACGAATCTTTCGATATTTTTGGCAAATAATCCGAAGATTCGAAGATTTTTATTCAGATAAACACCCCTTGATTTATTAGCAAAAGTATTTAGCAACGTTTATAAAATATTTTGCAAAAATTATCAAATATTAGGGAATTAATTATATATTATATATTTTTTGAATCTTTGACAATGCCTAAAATAATTTAAAAACTAAATTTGATCACGAGTTAGTGACTGACTGCGAAAAACATGAATAAAACACTTTAACCTCCACCAAATTCCTTTATGAAAAGATACTTTCTTTAAGGAACAATTACTAAAATTTCTTTCATCCAGTTTTGTGAAATTATTATTATTAAACTCTTGATTAAACTTCACCAAAATAATCATTTTTCGCTCAATTATTGTACAAAGTTTACGTATACCTTCAGTGCATTTATCATCATTATCATTTGAACTGCATTGTTAAAAGTTTCTCTCACTGTCAGTTCGTTTTAGTCAGTAGATAAGAGGAAGTAAAACTGAATTTATTAAACTTCATTCATTAGAACAAATTTTAGTTGCATTTTCTCACTTTTCCTCTCTTCCCCCGAATTGTCCACAGAACGACCAGAATGTCCCCAATTTCCATAGTTCGTGTAGATCAACTTTATTTATGTGTGTTTCTGTTCGTACATATGTTATGCTTTGAATGCGACAATGTTGGGGGTTGTTAATGCTTCACCAAAAACGCAGAAATTCCACCACATCCGGGAGGTTTCTCATTCCGCAAAATTGAATACATTTATTCATGAGTTTCATGAAATATTAGTGCTGAGGCTCAAGTGAATTTCTCATGAGATTTTTCACGAGAAACAAACTCCGCATAGTACGAAGACAAGCCCTCCTCACCCACCTTCCCACGCATACCAAGCAAATTCATCGGAGTGGGTGGATGGGGGATGATTTTCCTTTTGATGAAAATTAACCACACGGCGGACTGTGCGGGGTGAAGATGGATTGGATGGCATGAGATTAATCCACGCGCCCATGGGGATGGCATTATAAATAGGAGGGACTCTCCTTCTCTCTGTGTAAATTTAGTCTCCACCACGTTTGCCTTTACTTTAGGAGACTTTTTAGGGGTCATACGGATATAATCCGCTCTTGGAGCTCACCATTCCCCCTTTCTGCCACCTTTAAATTGCCCTAAAAAGGGATTCGGCTTATGATTTGTGAGAAGGGGTTCTTGTTCCTCACTTCTTAATCCCTTGCCGTGGGCCATTAAATCTGTTTAAGGACTAACAGGTACAATAAAAAAAAGGATGGGAAACTTTTTAGAAAAAATAACCTGGCTGAAGGATTTTAAAAGATGAGCTTTTGAAAGCCCAACGAGACCTATTTTCCCAAATGCTGCCCTATTTCGAAATAATTTCCAAAATATGTCGAAAGTAGCTGCCCTATTTTGGAAGGAAATCATCTTTCGAAATATATTCGGCATATTTCCTTATCAAGCAGCCCAATTTCTGCCCTATTTTTAAGTAAAAAAAATGGGCAGCCCAAGTGGAAAATATTTCGAAAAAGTTTCGACCCTCTTCTCAATAGGGAATTGGATGTCGACAGTCTGTCGAAATTTTTCCTTCCTTCATTTCCTTTAATATTGGGAAAAAATAAGGCAGCTTGTCGACTAATATTCAACATGCTTTCGACAATCTTCCCAATTTTTGCCCTATTTCCTCCCAATTTCTGCCCTTCTCCAGATTTTTGATTTCATATTTTGTCAACAGATGGACTTTAAGGTTTTGAGGTTAATGAGCTCAATGGCGTACTTATTCGTGCGCGGCAAATCAAAAATTTACTTGCTAAAATTAAATTCGATTTATTAATTATCTGAGACTTTTGCATCCAAAATAAGTTGACCAACATGTTTCAGGATGAGTAAAGAAATTTTAAAAATACTTTCAACAAGGTTTTGGGAAATTTCATTTTTTAAGTGAAATTAAAATATTATCAAAAAATTAAATTTTTGTGAAATGCAATGGCATTTTATCGCCTATGGCAAATATTCATGACGGGAAAAGGGTGTGGCATGGTTTTCCAAAGACCAAGCGTCAGGATAAGTCGCAATATAAAAATATTAATATTTATTAATATCGTGTTCCATTTTGTCTTGGCATTTTATTGTTGTCATGTAAAATAACGCCATGGAGGCCCCAATATAATCATCTGATGTGTGAAAAGAGCAGAAGAATATAAAAATATGTTGTTTGAATTGAATATCATTGGAGAGAAAGAGAAGAATAATGAGGAAATCAAGGCAGTACATGTCGACATACTTTCGAAAATTTTCCCTATTTCTGCCCTATTTCGACGGTCCGTCGAAATATGGTCGGCCACGTTTCGACATCACTTCCCAATTGGGCAGAAATAGGGAATATGCTTTCGACGAACTTTCGACAGAAAAATTGGGATTTTTATTCCCCATTTTTCGTCAAGGCGTCGAAATTTTGACCAATTCTCGCCCTCTCCCTGCCGACGGATTTTCGAAAATTTTCCCTATTTTCAAGCGATTTCTCTCCTTGGGAGCTTTCAATATGAAAATTTTATTAAAGAATTGAGCTATATAATGTACATATATTCGGAGTCAAGATTATAAGATTTAAAAAAAAGCCTTTTATTAAAAAGTTGACTTTAGCATAAAAAAATATATAAAGATTTGTTCAAAAATACAAACAATGACGTCATCAGTGTCTTTTTGTATCCTCCAATGCATGAAGCATTCACGCTTATGTTTCATTTGTGATATTTTTGACGGAAAATCTTTATGCTTCATGCAATGAAAGAGAAAAAATACACAATTGTGACGTCATTACTCGCATTTTAAGGAGAACTTTTTATCGTCCTGTTACAGCTTATTCCAGTGGAAAATAGGGAAACTTCTTGGAGATTTCTTATTCTTTTTTTGTTCCAAAAATGGTAAACTCCTTTGTAAAGCACTTTAAAAAATAAGATTAAAGAATTTAATATTCTTTTCAGAATGAATGCTTAACGCCAAAAATGAGATTCTATAAATTCTCATAATTTTCTCCTTTAAATTTCCTTGAAGAAAAATTCCTTTCATTTTTCATTTTATATTTAACTATTTGTTTCTCCGAATAATTTGTAAATTCCTCGTTGAATCCTTTTCTCACAAATATATTGCGTAGTGTTACAGAGCAATAAGTTGGAGCCTTAATTTTCAGTTTGTTAAATTATTATTTTACTTCGTGAAACTTCAATTAATCACGCCGTGTTTAGACAAACTTTCCCCCGGAGGTTGGATTTTCTTTTGGGGCTGGGAATGGTGATGAATGGCAATTTAAAGTGGTAAAGCCTGTGTGAGGCACGTTCTTGCAATACCCACCCCCACCCCAGGCGTGGGGACAGTCTTTTAAGTATCCCCCGAAAAATATATGAGCAACAAACCCCAAACCCTTTTGCGTGACTTTTGCTTCTTCAACTTGAAAATCTTGGGACGACAAACTTTCCGTGTTTAAATTTATATATGTGTGTGCTCTAAGGGTGGATGGAGGGGGTAGTATTTGGTAGACTTTGCGGGGGAGGAGACTCCTTGGGATTTTCCATTGCAAAAGCATAAATAGAAGGGGTTCTGTTTGGACGAGACTTGTTGCTCACTTATTGTTAATTTTGTTCACATCCCACCCACACCACCCTCCGGAGGAGCTTTCCAACCTCTTTTAGAAAATTTGTGAGGCACTAGGAGTTAAAAGTTTCCCACAATATATCATGCAAAAAAGGGGATAATCCTATTTTGTGAACTCGTCAATCTTTGACGGAGGATTGAACGTGTCAACGGAATGCGCCAATGAATCTCCTCCAGCCCCACAAAAGGGGGCACACTCATCACTCTTTTTTACGGAAAATCCATTTCCGGGGGTGAAATATTTCACAATCAGGACGAGGGAGAAAAAAAAAACCACATCGATTGAAACAGACAACCCCACATAGATCACAATGACCTCAAAGAGAATCTCTGCAAATCATCAATCTCTCTCCTCGTGTATCCTCTATGTTAAAAGGAGGTTATTCATTTTGAGGCTCAAACGTTGATGAAAGAAAATTTCAAAGACAGTTTTCTCAAGAGAGAAAAAGAAAATCTTCTTTCTAATTTAGATCAACTGAGAAGTGAAATTAGCTGAAAATACAATAGAATACGCCCTTTGAAATCATCATATTACCTTCAAATGCATGAAGCATATGCATCAGTGCTTTTGTTGATGATCTATTGATTTTGATATCGATGAGAAATCATCAATAGAACCACCAATGAAGCACATGATACTTGCATTTAAAGGTTAAGAAGAAGTCCAATATGCGCGGCTTATGCTGCAATTCTTTAATCAATGATGTTTCATTGATTTCCAGTTTAAAAATACACAAAAAATATTATTTTGTATTTCTTTTGGGAATACCTATTATCAATTTAAAGTGTGTATGAATCATAATTTGAAGCTATGAAGCATATGCTGCATATACTTTATGCCTTATAAAAGTTAGATACAGCCAGAGGCGTGGTTTTATTCATTTAATTTAAAAAAAAACTCCCAAATAATATCTGTTTCACTTCATTAAGCCTCTAAAAAAATTCTTGCACTTGCCAAAATTTCTTTTTTAATCTCAAGATAACAGCCCAAAAATGAATGTTCTCCTTTGACTGTGTTGCTTGTGAGTATCAAACAATTTAGCAAAGGTGGTTGTGTTTGATTTTCAGCCTCTATCTACGACATCCTTCTCGTACATTGTACGCTGTGTGGGAGCAGATGAATAAATTAGTTTAATGATGCTGTAATACCCACCAAACAAACTTGAATGTTTGAGTCCGCCCCCGCTGAAAACCTTTTCGCAAACACCCCTTCGGTATTAAATACAAAAGTATGTATGAATGACCTAATTTGCAAAATTTGACATATTGCCCTACATAAAATCCTCATATGGGGGTACCCTATATTATGTGTAACAAAATGAAAACCTAATTAAAATTTTCCTCTGCCAATTTTCCTTTATCTTAATTTATGGCAAAATATGCGGTTCAATGGTAGAGAAAATTAGGGAAAATTGGGAAAATATTCCAGGAAAAATAGCCCTGAAGGACTGAAGACTTTTTTTATAAGTTTTTTTAAGGGAAATTTTCTTTAAAGAATGCGAATTTCTTTTCTTCAAACCATCACTGTATTAATTTATTTTTATTGAAAATTCACAAGAAAATGTTCAACATAAAATCTTTAAATAAATCCATAAAATAGAATTTAATCCAATATTGACTTATTGATTTTGCTTTTGAGACATAAAATTCAAATTTATCGATAATAAAATCCTCACAACGTGATGTCGCATTTTATCGGGTCAATTTGTGTGAAGTGAATAGAGTTATTTTGCATTTCATTAAAATATTCCTTGAAGATGTCGCGGGGTCTTCATGGTTGACACGATATAATGTCAATTATTGCTTTAATCGACGACCTCGTTTAATTTTTCAAACAATGGAGGAGGCTCCTTGATCAGGCCAAGGCTGTAGACCAGCTGTAGCGCCGGTTAAGTAAGTAAGTAAGTATATAATTAAGAAATATTTTAACTAAGTATATTGATTAATGAAAAATCTAGACATTAGAATTTAACGTTTTAAGTGTTTAGAAATTAAAGGTAATTGTAAGAAATTACAGGTCAACTGTCAGAAATTTAATTAAACGGAAAAACGTTGAAAAATAAATAAGGAAATTATTTATGAAGAAATTTAATTTGAAGCAAAACGTTAAAATTTAATGCAGATTTCAATTTTTAAAGTGAATTAAATAATCGATCGTTAGAATTTTTTAACCAAACAAGTTTCGAAAAATAGCTACAAATCCTTATCTAAGGAGAATCAATTATAAATAATGTTAGAAATAAAAGAAATTATGCGAAAAAACGATGGAAATTTTTAATACATTTTTGGTGTCAAAAATTATATAAAGAAACGTTAATCGTAAGATTTTTTTTTATTATTATTTAATTTTTTTTAACTGAACAGTGGTTATAAAAATTTAATGTAAAATCGTATATCTTTACATAAAATCAGTAATAATTCAATGATTATAATGCGATCTAATTTGTTAGAAATTAACAAGAAAACGTTAGAAATTTAATCACAAAATTCAATTATTAAAAAAATGAAAATAATCTATTTATTCAATGCATTCTCATCAAATATTTTGCAAGTTTCTACGTTTAAAAATCCCAAAAAGGATTCCAGATGGCATCTTTCGAAAATTGCTGATTTTCCCTATTGTTAAACCAACTTCTTCTTCAGCATGATGTTGTCTGTATGTGTTTGTGTGTGATTTTAGTCCACTCAGCTTCAAAGTTTTATTTGAATTTCAATCCCTTTCGGACAACGACGGTGGTGGATAAAGCCACTCGAATGGGTTTTGTCGTAAAAAGAAAATATTATATTAATCTACATAAAAGTGGGTCAAATGCTAAATAGCAGAATTGCCTCGAAGATACAATCCATGTAGTACTATAAAAGCATTCGCCCCGGTGATTCATCCTCCGGTTTCATCATCCATCAATTCGTCGGTAAAATTTTGGATGGATTTCATCAAAAGCAACATTTACTCGGCCATGGATTCCCTGGGCGGGGGGGGGGGGGATGAGGAGAAGGGGGTGCGGATGCGATAAATAAAAAGAGCCCCAATAAAGCGATTGGGGGGTGGGTAGGATATGGCAGGAGGAGCCACAAATGGATATCCATTGGAGAACAAAGGTTTAATTTTACCTTTTTCTCCCTCTGTGTGGGAGATGAGTAAAAAATTGGATGATGCTGGGCATATTTGGGATACATCGATGGGACACGCACAAAGTGAAGCGAAAAAAGGATAAAGATTTTAATTGGAAGATGCGGAATGAAAGGAAAATTTGTGGAAAATGGGAAATTGATGAAAAATTGGCAAATGAACGTCGTGGATTCACTTTTCATCATGAAAAAAGATCTTTTTTTTCTCTCATGGGAATGGTCAAATCAGTTTTCTCAGCTTTATTGTTGCTCAAAAGAGATTTTCCGATAAAAAAAAATCATCCCTTAATATTTTTCTTTTTCATTTATTGTTAATTTATATCACTGTATGTACTTGCATTTCCCTAAATGTTTTCCAAAAATAATTAACAGCAAGTAAATAAAGAAAAATGTAAATATAAGGAAATGGCGCATTTTTGCAAATATAAATAAATTGAAAATTATTAAAATTAATTTAATTTACATTATTATGATGAATATAGGTACTGCAAAATGCAAATTATATCGCTGTTAATGAAATACAGAAGAGCTTATGAGAAGCACGTAGTGTTGACTATATGTAATTCCACACGTACATAATTACCCCTCCCGTCTCAAGCCCCCCCCTTCCGGTACTTCACCATAGTTGGGAGATATGTACTTTGTAATGCATTCTATTGTTTAACTAGAAGGTGTATAGTATAGTCTCTCTAGAACCAATCCATCAAAATGAATTTCATCACATGCGTGATTAATGTAAACTACATCTTCGTCTGTACATATTGTTATTGAATTAATTCATGATAACGCGACAAATATGCTAACAACATTAGATAGATGACGTCGTTGTGTAGGCAGTTCTACCCCTATATGATATTTAGCTTTGAATAAACTCCTTTTTACCTATTTTGTTTGAATTAATCTGATTTTTATGATCTTTTCAGAATTATTGATTTCTCAATTAATTCAGAATTATTAATTTCTCAATTTAGGATCGAAATAAAGTACATAAAACATTTGACAAATATTCAGAATATTATGAAAGGAGATTATGCAGTGCTCATGTAAAAACTTCCTCTACGCAAAACAATTTTGACCCATATCATCTTGTAAAAGAAAAAGAAAAAAATAGAAAATTCGCGAGAGAAACTCCCCAAAAATCCACTGAGATCACAAAGAAAAGTCAATCATAACGCGTCCAGTTATAAGAGTTGGTATACCACAACGTGGAAGGGTCAGTTTATGCGTTAAATTACTTTGATTGGTGTTGTATTAGAGGATATTATGCAAAAATCCAATATCTCTGATATACGATTCCTTGAGTAGTTGTATTTTTAAAATTAAAAAAAAATAATAATTAGAATTTCACAAATAAAAAAAACTTACCATCCTCGCTCACTCCTTCCTTCCGCATCCTTTTCAGGTTGCGCAACATTTTTCCCTTAATGGTTCGCAGCAAGTTGATAAACTCTTGCTTTCGTTCGAGGAATAGCTCGATCTCGGTGATCAGGATGTTGATTTCTCTGAATATTTGTCCAGCCTTCATCAGAGTTTAAGAAAGAGGGCACCCGGATGCTGATGAGAATCCAATTTTCCTTGGCCACGGAAGGTACCATGCGGAGAAGATGCATACCTTGGGCACCGGAAATGCTGAACACGATGGGGTATGGCCATTGAGAGGAGAATATTGGGTGCCGGAAGGACGTTTTCTATATTCAAAGACATTAGAATTAGTTTTTATCTCAGTTTATTGAAAAATAATTCAATTAATTAAATTAATTTAAAGAGAAATATTCAATATCTTGTGGCGGCTGCTCTTCATTCTCTTCTTGAACATCATCTTGGCTGTAAGAAAGAAAAAGAAACGAATTAATTAAATTTATTCTAAATTAAAATAAAAAAAAATTTCTTACAGCGAAGGCGTAGTTCCAAGTTGTCAATGTTGTTCAGCATCACCGACACCACTTGTACAAGCCTGCGGACTGTTTGCTGGATTTCCTCTTTTATGTTGATGATGGGGATTCGGAGATATTGCCCCATAAAGTTAGGCAATTTTTGTTTTTGATTTTAGCGCCTCTTGCGGAACCTTTTGGAACTTGAAATGTTCTACATAATTGTAGGGATTCTTGAAACCTTTCATTTGAGCTTGAGTTGGTCAAAATCGGTCAAGCCGTTCTCGAGTTATATTGAAAAAACACTTTTTGCTTTAGGCCGCCATATTTGCTAAACCGCTTGACCGATTTTCAAGTATGAATTATTGATGAAAACGTCTCACTGAGCTCTACAACATATTAAAATTTCAGGCTTCTAACTGTAGGGGAAGTGGTTGACGGTAGTTCAAAATAGCGGACGGCGGCCATCTTGGATTTTGAAAATGCGGAAAAATGAAACTTTACACCCACATTTCTATAGAAACTTCAAACCGGAAGTCTCTATCTGTTACTGTTCTCGAGTTATAAGGCAAAATGACGACCACCGGCAAGATAACCGGCAGGCCGGCCGAATCACAAATTTTCCATCCCCATTTTCGTAATGTGGGATGTTTAAAACGTGCTCATACCAAGTTTGAGCCCGATCTGAGGTGGTCGGTTTTTTCCGACGATTACAATACTTGGTATGCCACGATTGTGGTATACCATCTAATTGCAATTAAAGATTGCTAAAAAATTCAAAAATTGCGACGCCATTTGCAGTTTTTCTCCCTCTAAAAAATGTTTCTAAACTTTTTAGTGGACTTGTCTCGTATTTTCATCGGAGGGTTTTACTCTATCAAATTAATTTTGCATAATCAATAAAATATGTCTATTATCTTGCAATAAATATTTATTATTAATTTGAAAAAGAAGAAACCTCCGCGGAAAATGCGTAACAAGTCTACAAAAAAAATTTGAAACATTTTTTTGAGTTTTTTTTAGCAATCTTTATTTGCACTTTTTTTGTGACCCCAGTAAATATTGGGAAGTTTCTTTCGCGATTCTTCAATGTTTTTTAATTCTCTAGAAGATGAAATGGGTCAAAATTGTTCTACGATAGAGGAAGTTTTTATATGAGCGCTGCATAATCTCCTTTTTAAAAAAATTTCGAATATTTCTTAAGAAATTCAAAATATCCGTGCACATATTTTTCAACAGATAATTGTAATATTACATTTCGTTTGGTAATTAATTAGTTTAAATTAATTGACATAATTTCCTAAATGTTCAGTATTACTTTAGAGCTCCTCATACGTTGATGAGACTCATAATTGATTGGTTAGTTAGGGTATCATTTCAATCAAAATAATAATTTAATTGACTTTTCCCACAATTATATCAATTTAAATTCTCATGTATTTATAAGCTTCAAATGGATGAATTTAATCTCATATCGTGAAAATAGTCTTTTTGGTGAGATTTCTTTGGGAATTTTGTTAAGTGGGAAGGATTTGGTTTCTTTTTTTTTTCGGAGGAAAAAAGGATGTGAGCCGATAATGCTCTTTTAGGGTTGATTGAATGCGATTGAGGAGCAGCAGCATGAGATTGAAATTGAGTTCCCTTCGAGTGCGTTCGCATACCAAATGAATCAACCCACTCTAAGTAAAGTATACATATTAAAGGGCCGTAGGGGGTTGTATTTGGAGTGCTTGACCTCCATGTGGTTGGGTCATGGCTTTTATCAGAGACATTTTCGAATTTTCCAATTTCTGTCTTAGCTTGGAGAAGATTTCTCTGTGCCTTGGGTTTCGATCTCGAACAAATACGAAAGTTTTCGAGTTCTCTGAATTTTTGGGAAATTCACGGGGAAATTAGTCAAGACACAAGGATATTTCCGAGGTA
Source organism: Lutzomyia longipalpis (assembly GCF_024334085.1). Lineage (NCBI taxonomy): Eukaryota > Metazoa > Arthropoda > Insecta > Diptera > Psychodidae > Lutzomyia > Lutzomyia longipalpis. The sequence goes on along the minus strand of NC_074710.1, from coordinate 17,745,163 downwards.
GGATGAAAATGTGTCTCGGGTTGAAACTGTTAGAATTTTCGAACATCCCTAAAAAGGATGCTTTGAATGAATTTCCGTTATTCAGGGTACGCAGCCGGAATCATCCCTTCCTAAAATTCCATCCCCACCCGTACCGTTGTGAGGAATGTGGGATGATTGTCCCAAAGATGTAATAGGAATTTACCAGACTCCCCCTAAAAGAGAGAATGTGCTTTTAGTCTTCATGAGTTATTCAACTTGAAAGCAACCCCATGACGAGCTTTAGAACAATTCACAAAAAAAATCACGACGAAATCTAATTCTTCCCGCCAAAAATAATGCCTAAAATGATTTTTTTTGGAGAAAAAGTTACTCAAAATTTTTCTCTTTTTTGCCTCTTTGAGAGAATAGTTTAAGGATTCTTTTTAATGACATATTTTGATCTTCAGAGATCATAACAATATCAATAGACTACAAATTACCAACTAAAAGTTAAACGACAATGGCAGAATATCCCCCAACTTGCTCTTCAATTAAAATTAATCACAATTAAACGACAACTTCCAACATTACACCGTCGACTATTCATTGAAGCGCTTCGATACCATTCGAAAGTAACACCGACAACTCTCCCTAACACCAATTTTGGAACTTTAATAATGAAAGGTTCTCACCTCTTCAACACACGCCTTTCAACAAAATTCTACAGGATGTAGAGACACGGTGAAAATGATCTAATTAGTTTTCACTTTAACATCCGGAAATTGAGTTCAAAGACGGAATTTCAGTACTCATTGACACGTTTCAAGGATCTCTAAAGTCTCTTTGTGCACGCGCGAGAAGCATGAGAATGTATGTATGAAGAAATAGTCGAAGACAGCTTAAAAGAAGTTTACATTACGAGATAATTCCTTTGGAGACTTCCTTAGAAAAGAAAAAAAACTAATATAAAAAGCAAAGCTTCTTTGAGTATTAAGAGAAGTTTTCTCTTGCAGAAATTATTGAAGATTCTTTCACGGAGAAAATTTTCCTGAATGGGGGCTATTTGAGTAGATCTACAACTAGATTTTGTAGAAATTCTTTTCGTTACATTACAATTCGCTAGTTTTAGGATTTTTTTTTAAGTATGTATTTTGTGAAAAAGATTTTTACAAGAAAAGTATACAAGTTGTAAAAACTTTAATACATTTTTTAGAAGTAATATCTCAGACAAATTTTGTGCAAAAAAAGCAAAATCCTTTGGTATATTTTAAGCAATTAAAATTTAATAAAATTAAAAAAATACATTAGATTGTATTGAAAATTATTTTCTTCTAAAGAGAAGTAGTTTAAAGAAACTATCAAGTTTAAGATTTTTTTTTCTATTATTCCATTGAAAATAAATATGAATAATTAGACTTGCGATATATTAGAAGCTATAAAATAAACTAAAAAAAGAGAATGATTTAATCTATACGAAGCTGATACAAAGAAGAGTTTTACAAGAGATTTGTTCGCCATTAATTTACTTAGCTCGATTAATAAAAAAAGCTTTATCCGCCCCCTGATATTTTGTTCTCATTTTTTTTTTAAAGTATTGTCAAGTCTTACAAATCTTTATCATAAAATACTTCCATAAATTTTAAAATTCATAAAATTGTAAGAGAAATATTTTTCTCTAAAATCAAATGTTTTTCAGTTTCAGTTAAACCAATTTCTTTAAAAAAAATCATTAAACTTTCTCAGAAAATAGTTCTACTTCAGAAATATTTTAAGACTTAAGATAAAATAGATCTACATGATTCAAAAAATTGCAAAAATCTACAAAGCTTTCACAAAGGATCTTACCCTGTTTGATAAGTTAATCAAGAAATTTAAAAAAAAATTAAGAGAATGAATGAATAAAATTTTTTATTATGCCCTTTAGAAACTAGTGCTCAGGGCAAAAAAAATAAGAGAAATCTATCTTTCTATTTCATAAATTACTTTTAAAAAGGTCCTAAGAATTGTGAAATGTGAGAGAAACTTAATTCACAAGATCCAAAAACTCGCAAAAACTAACAAACTTTTCACAAAGAATTTATCAATGTTTTAAGAAAAAACATTTATTATTTCTTTTTAAAATATTTGAATCAAATATTTCATGAAAATAAGGGATGGTCACGTTATTTTGGAAACTCGGGGACTTTCAAGAGCGATTTTCAAGCCAATTTTGAAACCAAAAATTCGAAATTTGCTTGCACTCTTGTTAAAGTGGCCAAATATTGATAAGAATTCAGTATTTTCAATTTTGAAAAATAATTTTTGTGCTCAAAAAAATTATTTGAAATTCTCACATTTTGGCAATTTTGTTCCTGTAGAGTTTCCAAAATAACGTGACCACCATCCCTTAATTCAAAAATTTAATGTAAATTAAAAGAAATTTAACCTTTAATAACTCATTAAACTCTTCAGTTTCAATATAACAAAACTTAATGTTTTATCCATTAGGTGAAGAAATATAATATTGCATGGAAGCTATTGATTTCACGATACCACGTTACATAACGTGCCTGTTGCAGAGTTTTCCTTGTAATTTCGCCTGAAAATTTAATGGAAATTCAATTTTAATTTGTTTTAATTGATTTTAGGATTACAATTCATTGCAAAAATTGCAATTTTTTGCATTAAACTGTAAAATATTATTCAAAAAATATAAAGGAAAATATTACATTTACTGTGAATATCATATTTTTTAATATAGGGAAGATCGGGGCAAAGTAAGTTACTTTTAATTTTATTTTTGCAGAATTTTTAAAGTCAAAGAATTTTTTAAATTATTATTTTCTAAATCTTTCTAGGAAATTCAATATGTTAAGCTTTTCCTCGGGCTATTCTCAAAATCTACTAACCCCAGTTTCCCCTAAAACAATACACTCATATTTTTTTATTAATCAAATACATCAAATTCCCCAAAGATTTTTTCTACCTTTGGGGAAATGGAAAACGGTGTGATGAAATGGAATATTTTAACAGATTAAAATACAAATTCCACTGAAAAAAATCTGTTAGATTGATTGAAGAACAACAACAAATGTTTCATTTCTTTTTTTTCTTTTTTCATGAGAAATTCGCGTATTGCATGATTTTCACATTTTTGCTGTGGCAGGAAATTATTGATTATGCCTTGAATTGAGTTTTTCCGCGATAATCTTGATGGATTTTCCTCTTTCCACCCCCCCACACACACTAATCCTCCAAATAATTCGGTCCGCATGTAGAGTTGCTGCCCTCGGAAAAAGATTGTGCTATATATGTATATGTAATGTTAGCACATATGTATATAGCACCTCCAGGGCGAGAAGATGGAGGGCCTCGCATCAATTTAGCATGCCAAAAGAGACCCAATTCATGTTTTACAGCTAATCCACTTTACCAATGAATTATGCGGGACCGTAGAATGGGGATTACATGGCGACCATGTCCCTGTGAGATGAACGAAATCACGTGGGGTGTGGTTAAGAGGAAGGGGGGAGGTGGGCAAATGGGTGAGATATTGGCAGGATTTTGATTAATATGCTTTTAAATCTTTGCATGGGGAGTTAATAAATTTTGCAGTGATTTTGGGGTCTTATTTGTGGTGTCAAAATACAATTTTGTTGCGGGAGGATTAAGAAAAGTTTAAGATTTCCTTTAAATTATGGCAAAAGAAACAAGAGAAAAGCTATTTTGCAACTTTTCCATGGAAGTAGGGAAGTTTTAACAATTTCATAATTTATTTTTCTTCAGAGATGTTCATTTTATGGAAACTAATAAAAATATTAATTTGAATTTGGCGCGCACACGAAGTGGGATAGGAAAGATTGTGAATTTGAATAATGATTGCAGAAATGTGGGGAAAATGTAACTTTTTGCGGTGAAAATGACAAATAGAAGAAGAATAGCTAAAGGGAACTCACAGTTTTAAAGAGAAATTCAATTAACTAACCTTTGTGGTCTTAAAACTATGTTAAAACTAAATCCTAATTAGATCCTTAATAACAAAAAATTTATCTGGAAATTTTGACTTTTCACATTTGATTCATATAACCAAGAAAATTGACAATAAATTTACAAACTTTGACAAACTTTTCACAAAACATTTTCTAATTTTACGTTAAAAATTCTCCAGTTCTCTGGATGGAAATGAAATTTCTGACATTTCTCTTCTGAGTAAATTTTGCAGCAAATGGAAAAATTGCAGAGTCTCCTAAACATTTTTATTGGCTAACAGAAGAATCCCAGAAAGAGAGAGGCAAATTCCCAGCAAAACAATGCTCCCACCGTGTGTGTGGCATCACAGTTTGAGGAATGCCACCAGAATTTCATAATAAACATATTTCTAGCATTGTTGACGCATTAATAAAAGCCCCATCTTTCAGCAATTTTTATTTTGTTTTTGGGGAGTAGAATTCAAGAATGTTGACTGCGGATGAACAGAAAAGAAAATTCTCATCATGACTAAAATAACTTCGGATTCGTTTGCTTCACGCGAATTGAATTTTTCTGTCACCTCAGACACGCAAAATATTCTGTAATTGGACTAATTTTGTGGAATATATCTCTGCCAGGCTCTGCATATTTTTTTTATCCACAGAAAGGGGCAAAGGAAGAAAGTTCTTTTCACGTGCCTCATGCGGGTGGGGCTTTTTTGTATTCATTTCCACCTAAAGAGCGAGCTTAAAATAATAATAAGGCTCACCGCATAAGCAACAGGTTGATATGCCTTAAGCATAATGAATTCCAGATAATTCTTTGTGTGGGAATGTGGGTGGAAAATTTTCTCAATTGTTTGCCTTTTTAATTGCATCTTTCTCTCTTTCTCCATGAGTGCAATAAATTATGAAGAGTGCAACTTATTGGCAAAGTGTTTGGAAAAAAAACAGCTAATTGACACGGAGGAAAGCTCTCAATTTAGAGGACTTAATTGTAAGCTTTTATTGCAAGGTATCAGTACATTAGCAGAGCTTTCGATAAATGAGAAAAAAGAATAATTGATATTAATAGATTTAATTTTTATTTACAAAATGTCTTTCATTATTGAAATCTATAGCAATTTCTTGTTTTATTCCGTCTTCTTTGAAGGAAACTTTGAGGTGAGAATTTTACTATTAAGATGTGAATCCTCCTTTAAATTCAATAACAAAAGACGTGAGAACTTTGCATGAATGAATATCATCGGAAAATGCAATTTTATCGTGACAGTCACAGAAAAGTTTTCAACGACAACAAGGGGGTGAATATCCGCGTGAAAAATTTATTCATAAAAATCATACTTTGTTTGAAAAATTTAAAGGAAAATATTTAAAAATAAACTTTTTTCCTTCTAAAAATTATTTTTAAGAAAAGAAAAGAAAAGAAAAGAAAAGCCACTGAGGAAGGTCCGATTAAGGGTTGAAATCCTTGGGAAGTACGTCTTTTTTTTTGGACGAAATTTTCTACCCCTATCGAGATAAAAGTTTCAGAATTCAACACTGGAAATTCATAAATTTTCTCCATGGATTTTGATCAATTTTTGCAATAATTTAGAAAACATTTTAACAATTCTAATTCTGAAACGTCATATGTAAGATTGTTTAAGAATTTAAACATCTTAAAATTCCTAAAATTCATAAAATAAGAAATAAATATCTTAAATGTTCCCTCCCATATTGAGACCCCTTTGAGAAAACTAACAAATTGAATGAGAATTTAGTTGAAGAACTTTTTCTTCTTCTTTGTGATGAAATTTAATAAAATGACAATGAACTTCTTGGTAAGGAAAATTTCTCTCTGTAAGAAATACAAAAAAGAGGCGACTTGCAACGTGCTGAAGCATTTTGCAGCTTTGCAAGCTTACACACCTTCTATAGGTAACGAGGATGTAGAGAAAGTTAACGCGCGGGTGCTGTCAGGTGAAAAAGCGCCAAGATAGAGTTTCTTGAATGAGTTGTGACGAAGGTTGGTTATGTGATTGGCTTGGTTCTAGATGGTTTCCTTCACTTTTTTTCTTTCTTTTTTTTTACATTGAAAATTGCTCAAGTTTCTCATTTTTGCAAAGAAGCTTTTTTTTGACAAAGAAGCTTTTTTTCGCTTGCTGGAAAGTTGAGACGTTGAACGGATACTTTTGTGTGTGCGCAAAAGAAGTCATATATCAAGTGAAATTCCATCTCCTTACTCATGATGGTTGGGTAAAATGTTCTGCCACTACCCCAAGAATTCCTTGACGAGAAGCTATAAATTATCCTCAGGCAATATAGTGTAAAGAAATGGAGGATTTTATTGCAAGTTTTTCGCACACTGAAAGGATCCGCCTGCTGCACACTCACATAATCTATTGATGGTGATTAAATTATATATATCCACCCCCCCCCCCTCCCCCTCGCAATATCCATTGACACCCCGTTTGGTACTAAAAGAGCTCCCCTGCCCCAATTCCAACCCCTTCCTCCCTCCCAGTTTATACATTAAAGACAGCCCACACGGCTATATAGCGTGTGGGAGGAAGAAGGTGAAGAGGGTGGTTTGAATTAAAATGAAGAATCCAACCCTCATACTTCTTGTCAAGGATGGAAAAAAATGAGAGTCATGTGAAGGAGCGCAATAAAAACCATTAATGCTCGAATTTCATCACCTTTCTCACATTGAAGTCATATTTATGCTTCTGTAATAGGGCTTCGTTGAGCAATTGCATGGCCAAAAGGGTTATAAAATAGATTGAGAAATTGTAGAAAAGTTACTTAACCTTCTGTACGCTGTGGACAAAATTCTAACGCGCATTGTCATGGGGTACGGGATCGACCTTATTGAAATTTTACCAAAAATAAGGAAATTCTTCTTGACTTATTGGTACCATAGCCCCCAGCAGCCGCCGAAATTTCAAGCCTTTTGAGCCAACCGACAAGCCAATTTTTGGAAAATTATTTTTTCAAGTCTGGGCCGCTTATAAAAGGTGGGCCAAAAGTACTACACTTTAAGAAGTCTTTTTTTTTTATTTAAAACCAAAAATTATTTTTAAGCTATTTTTGATGATTTTTTTTATTTTAGAATAATCTTGAAATGAAATCAATCAAAGTAACAACCCAAAACGAATAAATTTGACCGTTACACGGATTTTTGAATTCCCACTTCTTACATTTTTGTTAATACCCTTTTCTTGTTGGTCGGATGCAACTGAAATTTTTACACAATTTGAGTGAAGACCTTAGTCAAACAGTCTTAAGATTTCTTAATTTTTCTTAAGACTTTATTTTTCTAAAACATGTCTTAAATTTTTTAAAGTAAAATTTAAGAGTTATTCAGATTTTTAAAAATACAATCTAGAGATTTTTTTAATCCTAATTTTCTTAAGATTTCTTTTCTGGCGGTTTTACATTGGGTCAGTAGATCCAAAAACCTTTTAAGGTGAAGAGGCGGGTTAATAGAAAAAAATTAAGATTTTTTCAGTTTTCTTAAGAAAGACTAAAGATTTTCAAGCAAAATTTAAGATTTTTTAAGTCAGGCTGAATTGGACGAATTGCATATTTTTTTTATGATTCTTACGAATTTCCATGCCTGTAGATGATCAGGGGAAATCTTAGAAAAATATGCATTTAGTCCTATTCAACCTGACTTAAGAAATCTTAACTTTCATTTAAGAAAACTTAAGAAATTTTATATTTTCCTTAATCAAACTGAAATTTTGCTTAAGAAAACTTGAAAAATTCTTCAGAAAATTTAAATAATCTTCAGTTCTGCTTAATAAAACTTAGATAATCATAAGTTTTTTCTAAGACAATTTAAGCATTAAGAGATCTTAAGACTGTAAGACTAGGGAATTTCACCTCTTCTCAGGTAACCAAGGAATTTTTTTCTTCCAAAATATTTGGCTCTAAATCTCTTAGAATTAAGGCTCAATAACTCCACTCTAGGGTCGATCACCTACCCCTCATAGCAATATGAAGGTTAATTTGAAGTAAAAAAAAAACTTCTTACGCATTTGCTTAAGTTGCAATGTGAATTCCTCCTATTTCGTAGGTAATAAGAAGGTGATGATCATCTCCAATATCCGAGAATTAGTGCACAAAATTATTCAGTCAAGTTAAATGTGTACCTACATACAGAGTACAAATTCAAGATGCAGACTAAAGATACTACTTCAGCTGTTTACAATATGTTCGGGGGAGTGTTGAATTTGCAAGTTTATTTAAATATTTGAACAAGTTATTTACACTCTGTATGCTAAATTGCTTCCAGGCGTGTTTTAATTAAATGTTGAAGTTTCCTTTTCCCCACACGTGCCCCTTATTCTCTTCTAATTAAAGGGAAATGTATTCTATTTAAGGAATCCTTTTTTCCAGGACTTATTGAACTTTTTCTCCATTAAAAAAAAAACGAAGCTTTTACCTTCCTTTAATGCAAAAAATGATGAACTTTTGCAGTTCAAAAATCATTATTTTTAGGTGAACTGCTAAAGCCAAAAGGGATTTTTTTGAGAAAACTCTCCAATATATGAGGATAAAGTTGGGAAAATTCAATTAATACTGTCACACAAGTTTTCTCCACTCTGCCATTGACACATGAGTCCTCTAAACCGCAGAAAGTCCTAAAATTTCAAAGGGAAAACAACAAAACTTCATTTCTATCGTTCACAGCAGTGTTCTAGTTGGGGAAATAAATAGATTTTTTGCAAAAAATATTTTTTTATAAAGATTTTCTTGATTTTAGCCAAATTGCTTTTATTTTTTTGTGGCTCTAGGAACATTCATAAAAATTATTTCCTGCATTGGAAATTGTATGGAAAATATCAAAGACAAATGTAGGAAGACCAAAGGAAAAATCATTTAGCTTCAGAGAAAATAAAAAAGAACATTAAAGAAGAAAATTTGCGTAAAATGTTTCAAAATTGCCTTTTAAATTTGAAATATTTAAACATGGCAAAGAAATTGAAAAAAAAATGAGCATAAAATCTGCAAGAAAAAGCTTTTATTTGCTCAAAATCGTAATTATAAATATTACAAATGCACTGATAAGCTAACCAAGTTTACGTAAGCTGCTACGCAAACTAAAAAAAATATTATAAATTAGATTTCACCCCCGCGATGACATTTTATTAGGAAAATATTCTCCCTTTCTATTAAAATAATAAAATAAATTAATTCTTTCGCAACTTCTGGGATAATTAATTCTATTGTGTTGCATAGTAGAGGGAAAGTGAGAAAATGTAGTACTACGTAGTATAATTTTGCAATGCAATTAATTCCACTGCTGGAGTGTTGTATGGGAGACTGCTAAGAAGCAATTTGGCAAGAGTATTAATGAATTGCATGAGGTCGCTGTCATCGCGTTAACATTGTCCTCGTCCACTCTGGCTGGTGCTCAGAAAATTCATTTAAATTTATAATGTCTTCATTTATGCGAAGAATAGTTATATATTTGCACAAGTTCTTCGTGATTTATATCAAACACAATGTTAGGGAGGCGCTCCATGGTGGAAGTTTGCTTTTCTCTTAGTTCATTTACAAAAAAAAAGCTTATGGAAGGATCTTTTGAGATTTTACGAATAGTTTTTAGCAGCACTTTCAGCAACTTTTCCCTCTTTGTTTGAAGTTTCTCCTTTTTCCATTTTTTTCTTTCTCACGTCGTATATTGTTCTTGAATCTGTTGAATGTTTATTTAATTATTTTTTCTTGAAAAAAAATGAAAGAAGAGCTTTAAAAGCTCCAGCTCTTGCACGTTTGTTTTATAGTTGATCTTTCAATTTTATTTTGCGATACTGACACGTGAATTGGAATTGGATGACCATCACGGAGAAATTCCATAAATTTCTATTTTTCTTTGAAACTCTCTTTAAATCCTCTCCCCACACTTGCTTAACCCTTACCACCCCTACAGCAGAGAACCTTGAAAAGAAGGAACCAAGGAAGGAACCCAAAGGCATCACATGATGATGGAAAAGAAGATGTTATCGAATAACTGGAAAAAATGATTTTCCACACACACACGGGGCACATATTCAATTTTCTTCTCACCAAAACCACCCTCTCTTTCCGTGATCCTCTCCCGGGTTAAAGGGCAGGGGAGGCAGGAGGCAAAGGAGTGTATGTCTTGCCGAAAAAAAGGAGAAACATCTCGAGGAACCTTCAGAACGCGTGCTCCTCTTGTTGCAAAATGAGGATGGAATATTAAGTGAAAACAAAGAGAAGAGAAAAAAAAAACTCTTCTTCTATTACCCGAAAATGCGGAAAATCTTTTATGGATTTCACGGAAAGGCGAGGAAAGAATATAGTTTAGGGCAGGGGCGTAGCGAGGGGGGGGTTTTGGGGGTTAAAACCCCCCCTCGAGTCAAATTAACTCAAGAACATATTGAACAAGTATCAGAAAAATCGCTAAAATTTTCGATTTTGGGATCGTTTTTTTCTCATTTTCTTCTATCCAAACATTCTAATTTAAATTTTTCTTAATGTCAATTTTAATGTCTAAAAGAAAAAACAAGAATTTAGAGTTTCCAAAAAATACTGTTATATAAAAATAACCACGAAAAATTTCCTTTTTTTACTTCCCTGATCAGAAAATTTCTCGAAAATTTTATTTCTTTCTTTAAAAACGTCCCTCAAAATCCACATATTCACTTCGGATCGTCTTACAACCCCGCTTAACTATGAATATTGAAATCTCTGGCTTCTTTATAGTTAAATGGATCTAAAAAAACTGCTTGTCATAGATTTTTTTTAAAAACAAATTGGTATTTCATAAAATGTCGTTACTCGATTTGAAATCGAACTGTTTAGGCTGAGAAGATTTAAATTCAAACAATGAGTGAAATTCACAGTCAGATATAGTTTTAAGATTTCTTTATTTTTCTTAAGATTTTTTAAATTTTTTCAGAAAAAAAACTTAAGACTTTCAAAGTATTCGTAAGCGAAACTTAAGTTTTTTTTTTTTATGTCAGGTTGAATCGGGCGAAATGCATGTTTTTCGATGTTTTTTTTCTAATTTAGATGCCCGAAAACCACCAGAAAAAATCTTTGAAAAAAAATGAATTTGAACCAATTCAGCCTGACTAAAGAAATTCTATAGTTTTGATTGTGAAAACTTAAGAAATTTTATATTTTCCTTAAAAAAACTAAAATTTTTCTTAAGAAAACTTTAGAAAATCTTAAGAAGTTTTTTTTAAGAAAATTTATGAAATTCTTAAGTGTTTTAGACAGATGACTAGTGAATTTCACCCAATGCAATGATCGCTACTGTGGGAACATTTTGTTCTTATAAAAAATGAAATCAAAAACTTGGTTTGAAACCATTTTATGGACCTTGAAGGAGTTCAAAAGCCGTACAATTAAAAAAAACGAAGAAGAAGAAGAAATTTTTACCAGCCCCCCCCCCCGTCGAACAAATTCAAAAGTGAAAACCCCCCCTAAAATTTGGTTCTGGCTACGCCCCTGTTAGGGGATTAAGTAATGTTGAATCTTTGGAGAAATTAATATTTCCCATGTAGGCCTTTCATAGCAGGGATGTAGCCAGAAATCTACTCAAGGAGGTTTTTTTTTTAACTTTGAAGACTCTGAAAATGATTTTAACCCTTTTACGTCCATTGGGTCATACGCTGACCCAAAGACTCGATTTTTAAAAAGTTTCATTCATAATCAACTCGCTACAACATCACATTTAGAATTTTCTTTGATGAAAATTAAAGGAATTTAAGGAAAATTAATAAAAAAAATGCTGCTATTTTGAAGTCTTCTTCTAACCAAAGTTGTGCACTAATATCCTCAGAGAAAAGCTCATTTTTTATTTAATGATTATGTGCCATTAAAACCACAGTTATTAAGTCCCAACATTCCCCTTAAAACTTCTTCTAACAAAGTCACGTCGTTACTTTCAAAATCCCCTTAAAAAATGCATCAAACATTAAAAATTCTTCTTTTACGATAACTCAAATAAAATTTAAAAAAAACTTTAGAACTTTGCACGTGATGTTAGTTTATGGGGATGATGATAGTTTGTCTTTAGAGCGTGGAAAAAGAACCATTTGGATGTGATATTGGAGCAAATGGGTTTGTATTTGTTGGATATGAAAGTGGAGTTTGTGGAGGAATTTAATGTGAAGCGGAAGGATAACAAATTGTCTGCAATGGAGACAGGAAGAAAGATGAGTGTCATCATGCCAATTAAACAAGTCCATCCCTTTGCAATGTATTTTATCATCACTCTAAAATGCACTCAAGAAGACAACTTAACGCTAATACAACATCTTGAGAGCCAAAGAAGTAGAAGGAAGAATTATTTACTTTGTGAGCACAATTCAGGAAAAACGTTATTTCTTACAAAATTCAAATTAATTCTGTTAGAAAATGTGTTTTGGATGATTTACATAAAAGGAGTTTATCCGATTTTATGGGAGAAAACCTCTAATTCGAGAAAACAACAGAGACACGTAATCTTGTAAAGAATCTCAAAAAAAATATAGGAACTCTTCAATGAAACTACTAATTCTCTCCTGAAATTCATAGCTGGGTAATATGTACTCAAAAATACAAAAAATGACGTCACCGATGAATTTTTGTTCGTAATGTTTCATGTTCTTTTCCATACATAAAGCATTCGCGCGGATGTTTCATTGGTAAGTTTTGACAGGTTAATGAAAGTCCTTCATGCATTGAAGGAGACGAAGAATACAACAGTGACGTCATTCTTCCCATTTTTAATCATATCTGAATTAAAAATAGGACTTTATGCACAATATAACGAACAAGTTTTCAAATCTTATGAAAAATTCACAAAATACTTAACCCATTTCTGTCATTTGACGCAAAGAAAGTTCTTTCAAGCATTTAATTTTACTTTTAAACAATTTCACGTTTAAATGTCTCCGCTGAGAGCTTACAAAGTTTCCCATCTTGTTTTTTTCTCACTGTCTCACAGAAAAACTATGTAGAACATTTAAAATTCTCACGAGAAGAAGAATTTATCGGAGTTGTGAAACTCTCGCGACATTCTTGGGTGAAATTCCTTCGGTTTTATATATCTCATTACGACCCTTTTCCTCTGCGCGGAAACCAAGCAAGAAAAAATGCAAATAAATCTGCTTAAAAGATAAGAAAAAAGTTAAACATGCCTGCTTGAGACATGTCTTGCGTAAAAAGCCAAGAAAAGCTCGACTTCAATTGCACAGTGGGTTGTGGATTTGCAAATATACTTGGATGCAGTGTGAAAGATAAGTTGAGAATGTTAAGCATTTACTATGCTACTTACATATTTATGAAATTTCATTGCTGCAAATTATTATGATGTTGTTTCATTGTGTGAAATTTTATTATATTCATTCCTTCCAGGATGCAGCACAAACGGGATTGAAATGCCTTTTGCGCTTCAAGAGATATGAAATGAATTTTGTTAAAATGTTAATTTTTGGCGTAGTTTATGTGGGAATGTTTTATGTTCTGGTACAGTGAGGTTAACCCTTTCACGGCAAATTGGGCCAAGAAAAAAAATAAAAGAATGGTTAGCAGAAACGGACAGTATTAAAATAATTAGTTAGCAGGAGCGTTGTTAGAAATCTTTTAAGAAGAGGTTGATTTTGGAAAGCCCATAAATTCGTTTTTAATATGAAAACGATTCTTACGTTTCCCATTTATTTTTCTAACGTTTGACGTTTGACGTTAAACCGAACGTTTAACTTTTTTTCTAAATTCGAAATGCACTAAAAAATTTTTCATTGTATCTTAATCTTGACGTTAATTCAAATGTATGACGTTTCATTTCCAATATTTGACGTTTATAATGTTTCACACAGTTTGACATTTAATCTAACGTTTGTTTACTTTCAAATGTTTCCTTATTAAATTTTGCTGTCTCCTAATCTTGAGGTGTCTTTTTCAATTTGAGCTACGTTTGACAACGTTTTTCTGACGTTTATTCCCATATTAAATGTTTCTTTTCTTAATAAAAATGACGTTTCTTCTATAATTTGGAAGTTTTAACGTTCAGTCAACCTTTTGACATAGGATTTGACTTTTCTTTGCAAAAGCTTCAAAATATTTTATCCTGAAGATAAATTCTTGTTATTAACACCCTTAATGGCTACGCAATTGGTAGTTATTTGCCCCTCGAACATACAGCTTACATGGTCTCAATGCATTGTAGTACGCAAATAATTTAAATGGAGCCGCATTTAGAAAGGATTAAATTTCCAGAATGCGAACACGTAAATTAAATTTAGTTTGTCGATATACTAAATGAAATCAAACCAAATGGATCAATTAACTATAAACTTCAACCATAATCCTCCCCATACAATACTATTCAATCAAAATCAATGCAATTTTGGTGTTGAAGTTGCGTTCAAACTAATTTAATTCACACAAAAAATGAGAAATGAATTTTAAAACAGATAGAAGATGAAGAGATAATCATAAAAAGACACAAAAGAATTAATTTAAAACCATTGACTTTTGCAAAATTTCGTACTAAAGGATCTTCACAAATTATTTATGTTTAATTGTATATTTTACCTTACAATGTGCCCTATACCTCCAAAGTTTCCTAAATGGGAAAATTTTCCAAAAAAAAATTATCATGAAACTCAAGAAAGCTCATTGTCAAGAAAACTCCTCGGAGGAAGATGAAACTTCTTGCACTTCTCGCCTCTTTGCATCGTATCGGATGAAGGTGAGAAAATACTGCAAAATTCATAATGCTCGAAGGCATTTTGCAGAAGGGAATTCTCACGTTATATATAATTATATTTATTTCTCTAAATAGCACAAACATCTGGCCTTAAGGACTTTAATTTATGTCTTGAAGATTACACGAAGAATTGCTTCGTGTTCTTACCTTTTCCTCCTCCACCTCCCCGCAAAGAAAAAGATTTTCTTCTGCTCTTTTTTCGGGTATTTTTTCGCGCAGATTTTAACTGCTGAAAATGTTGAGATATGGCTGTGGCGGAGGGATGAATGGTGGTGGCAATAATTCAGCACAAATGCTGATTTGGGATGTGTTGGCGCATTTTGTATTTGAGGCGCCAAAAAGGCAGAAAACAGCTTCTGTTGTTGGTTAGTATTCCATTGAGGTTCCAGTGATGCTGGACTAAGAGAGGCCACGAAGAAGAAAAGTCCCCTCTTGAGGATTCCGCGTGCAAATGGATTTGATTCATTTCAATTGGGTGCAAAAATGTGGTCATCATACCAAATGAAACAAAAAAAAGCTTCCACCCACACACAGCAAAAATAAACGAGAGAGACTGATAACAATTGAGCGAAAATTAAAGTCATTTCCGTCTGTACGATGTCAGAAATTGCGGATGTCTGAATGAGAATATTTCCTCGAAAAGCAAAAAAAAAAGCTCCGGAGAGGGAAACTCCCGGAAAATGAAGTAAAAAACTTTATCTTTTGCTATATGTTAATTTTCCATGTTTCCCCACCGATATATAGTACTTATAATTGCCACTTTTTTTCCTCCTTTTCCATGCTTTTCCTCCTGTCTTCCATGGGAAGCTTGTTATATTTTGCAAGTGTCGGAAGGGATATGGGGAAGGGGTGTTTGTTCATGAATATGGATATTGAACAAATAAAAATAGAATGACGTTTTTTTTTATAGTCTCAAAGCTATTCAAGAGTATTTCCATTTTATGTCTTGATTAAGTTTATTTCTCTGAATTTTTCTATCTTGCTTTTCATTAATTTTCCATAGAATCCTTTTTCAGTGACAACTCTTTTAAAGACTTTATTCATTTTTATTCGTGGTTTGAATGTTTCATTGAGGACAATGAAAATCATAGAAATTTGAAAGTGTATTTAAAAAAAAGATGCTTTACATTATTCTCTGAAATAATTTGTGAAAAGTTGGTAAAAATTTGGCAAAAAATTGCACAAACCACTCCCCTGTTATTATTTCTTTTCTTTTGAAATTAAAAAAAAATATGCGTCAGACCTTTCTTTATCTTTCATATTTTAAATGATTTTATAATTAAAAATCATTCAACAAAACAGGAAGCATATGCTTTATGTATGGAAAATAAAATGAAAAACAGTGGGAGCGAGGCTTTTGCGTTTGTGCTTCAATCAAAGGTAATTCTATGATGTATGAAAAGCAATCTTTCATTGATTTTGAGAGATAATCAAACATGACAATACGGATGCAGCTTATGCTTTGTGCTTCTTATGCACTACAGTCAAGAATTGATTTAAAAATTTCATTTTTTTTAATGTTGATGGATTATTCTGCATTTTTCTACAATTATTGCTATTTATTCAAAAAATTTAAGAAATTTTAAAGATAACAACAAAAGCACTTAATTGATCTTTAATGGGTTAGTAAGTATTTTTATTATGGAATTACATATATAAGTTAGAAAGGGAGATACATACCGCAATGAATATAAGAATGAAGGAGGAAAATGAGATGAAATAGTGGCGTGAACTTCATGTTTTCTTCTTTGTTGAATTATTTCTGATTTTTCTCAGAGAATAATTGAAAGTCTTTTGGGATTTCTTAAATATACTCTTCCAATCTTTAATTTTTAGTTGAAATTATGAAGCAAATAAAAATGAATAGACTCCTTTATTGGTGAAATTGTTCATTCACAGACACACAACCCGCGTTCTTACCACTAAAAGAGAATTATCCTCCTTTTCCTTAAGAGAGGAATTATTTTTAAAAGTTCTTTACGTTCTTGGAAGTTTAAGTTCCTCCCCAATAGAGTACTTAACCACCCCCAATGTTTAACATAAAACACATACTTCTTAATGCAAATTTATGTGCAACGACAGACCACAATTCAAGGACTCAACCCCTGAACATCTTCCAACCCCCCGTAATTCGTGTCTTTTTGACATGTCGTCGTCACAGCCACCAACAATGTGTCTCATTGTGGGTGGAATGCGTGTGTGTAACAAGTAACAAAATAGGGGTGGTGCGATGGTGTGCCAAAAAGCTTCAAAGCAATTCATCAAAAGTCATTTGAGGTCGTCAATTTACGGGGTGTTGGTGCACAAGAAGGTATAATAAATCGAGCACATGAAGTTTCCCTCAACTTTCGGAGGTTATAAACTCTTCGTTTCTCAATCCCCACCTCCTCTATCCTTTCAACCCCCACGCAAAGGGGGTCTCTGAACTTTGTGCAGCACCATGCGATTATTTTGCTCACTTCTTGGACTTGAGGTCAAATTGATTGCAATTTAATTGCTTTGCAAATAAATTTTCTCTTGGTCTTTTGTGAAATAAGAAATTAAAATGCAATAAAAGTCGATTATGAGAATGGATTCCTTTAGAGTTCTTGCAAATTCTAAAGATTAATTCATAATTGCATTAAATACATTATGTATTATTTCACATAGTATATGTATTATGGAGCTTAATTATTTTAATAACATTTCGCATCATTAGTTCAAAAGGAAAAAAATGCAAATTTTATTAGATTAGAGCCACCATTATAAATTTCTTAATAAAATAGGGGAAACTGGGGTAAAAAAAAGTCAGTGGAAAATTTTCAAATGCTAATTTCTGCCAACTTATAAATCGAAAAAATCGGAAAAAAATTATGGTGGAAAGCCCTACCAACCTCCAATATTTGACTGCAATTTGGAGGTTATTCAAGCAATACTTTATGAGTTAAAAAATAAACAAAATTTTGGGCTCATTTCCCAAACTTTTGTGTATTGAGAAAAACTCGTTTTTCGATACATTTCCATTAGCAATTTTTCAACCTAATAATGTTTCTCACTAGCTGAGATAATGTAGAAAAACGTTGCCAAGGTGCATTTTCCACTAACTTTTAATGATTTTTCTTTACAATTATTTGAATCAAAACATACCCCTTGGGGTAGGGTAACTGGGGCAAAAAGTTAGATCGCCAGGAACGGAAAATGGACTGAAAATGCATTTTCCCATTGAGATAGAAAGAAATCGTGTGAGACAAAGTTGTAGCCCGGAAAATTTTCTATAAGACAGTCGTCATTGTAAAACTCAAATATTTTCTCGGTACATACCAAGGTAAATATATTTCTCAAATAAAATTATTTTTTTGCCCAATGTTCCCCTAAATATAGCCAACTAATTTAAATCATATGGGACTTCGAACTTTTGACGTATTTTCTAATTATTTGTTGCAAAATAGTGTGATTGAGAAAATCGCAAATTTCTATATTTTAGTGGGTATAAATGTGAAATTCCTCGTAGCGGATTAAAAGGTGAGAAGTTTAGCTATCAACTACTATCAATCTTTCAGGTGGAAAATCATTGGAAATGTCGTAAAAGTCCACCGAGTTTATTTACCCCGCTGGTGATTTTATTTACCCGCCGAAAGCTCGAAAACTCATATTTCCCGTGGAGATAGAGAAAAGTGGTCTGAGACAAAGATGTAGACCAGGAAATTTCCTATGAAAATGACCAATCGACGAAATTTTCTTGCCCTTGGGGAATCCTGCAGATAAGGATTTATGCAAATTGACTTTTTTTTACCTCGGTCTCGCCTAAACTCTTGTAGATATTGTAGTTCATAATTTATAGGTCAAAGGTCTCCTTATGCTACAAATAAAATCACTTCCTTTCACCTTTATGTAGTTTTATGCAAATAAAAACCACAGAGGAGGATCAGTGTACAGGAAAAAAATTGATTTTGGGGGAAAGCAACATTATTTCTTTTGCATTCTTCCCAACAATACAAGCGCCCCACGGAGTGTTCATTCACTATATATGTTTATGTAGCTACATATGTATACATTGTACATATATGAATGGGCACAATGGGGGTGTGTTTACTTACGCACAATAAGAGACGCTTTTGTAAATTGATTTTTCCTCTCTGTGAGAAAGCAGAGTATTTTCTCTGCGTTTCCCACCACTTGGCCTTTTTCCGCGTTTGGAAAAGAAGGAAAAATCTAACATCTAGAAATTTATGTTACGGATTTATGTGGAATGTGCTCGAGGGCCAGCATAAGCCGACAAGGTTTGTGTAGGCCATGTACGCCCCATGGGGATTAAATGGCGAGGGGGTTATTGTCTTAAAAGGAAAATCACACCACCCCCCAGCCCTGGGAGCCCCTTCCCAAAAACGGATAATGATATCGTATTTGCCTCCGGGGCTCATTTGAAGAAATTTTCCGGTTGGCCCTACACGGGGCTTTTAATCTCTCCACCATTCGCACAGATATGGGAGGATTACGGAAGAAATGAGAACCGAGAGGAATAATTAAGCAATGAAGGCAAGAGGAAATCTCACCTCCATCAACCCTATCTTCTTGGTCAGTTTATTCGTCCGTCTTTTTATTAGTCTTTCCGGTCTTTCCCTTTGACTATCTCAGGCATCTCTTGGAGCTTCTTTCTCTACATTGAAAGTGGTGGTAAAAGTTTAAATGATCTTCCCCAAAAGAAAACTCCATTCTCTGGGAAAATTTGAGTGGGTGGAAAAACAAGGAAAGTGCATTTTAGCGATTTTAGCTAAAAAATGAGATTTTATAGCCCAAAGTCTGCATTTGGAACAGCTACAATCAAAACCCTAAACTTTCTTCCGAAAAAGTCCACAAACACCAACACAATATTCCCCGGGGGAAAAGCTCAAGGAAAAGCTCGTTGGAGAATTTCAGATGGGGGCCAATTGGGGTAGTTCAGAGGGTAGTAGGGGATGACCTTCTGCTGAAATATTTAACAATACATCCTCATAGTCTTGCCCCGAAATTTACTCCTGGAAAAACCTCCGTCCGGTGCTAAGAAGTTGCAATTACGAGCAAATTGTGCCGAGGAAAATGATGAAATACCTCCCAACTGTGGAAAAGTCTCAAGAGGTGCGTGCGGATATACCCTAATTGAGCAATTAAATGTTCTTTCCGGAGATTTGGGACACAATACCCTCCCCCAAAAAGTAAAATATATTTTCCAACAAATTCGCATGCAAAGTACAAAATTTTTTTTCTTACAAACATTTTATTTCTCATTTTTTTTCTTCTTCTCTGCCATGAAGGTGGCTCAATTAAGTTGAAAGATCTTGTGCCACAGGTAGAGTTGGGTAGAGGGGTAGTAGTGGAGAATGTCCCTAATAGGGTTACTCTTTAAGCCTCTAGATTGAAAGAATTGTTGAGAATTTGTAATGAAGGCCAAAGAAAAGATTTGAGAAAAAATTAAGCATGATTTAAAGCTCTGACATTTATTGTTAATTGAAAGGTCAAAGCTGAAGCTTTTAATGAAAATGAATAAAGAATAAAACTATTTTTTCAATTAGTTCTTCTGCAACTAGGGGTGTCTAAAAAACTTTTTAATTACAGGCAATTTATGATTTTCTTCAGTGATAAAAAAATAGATTTCCACTAAAGGCTAAAAATTACATAAAAAATTCAAATTTTAAAAGAAACGTCAAACGTAAGAAATCATTCGTCAAATATTTTAAAAAATAATCATCGCAGGGTTAGAAGAGAAATGTCAAACCGTAAAAAGATCGTCAAACGTTAGAAATGCATAAAGGTTTGTCATAGAATTGTATGTCATTTAATAGAGCCTGAGGATGTCAATAAAATATTGACGAAACATCGCTAGTGAGCAGAAAAGGAGTGCTTTTAATTTAAGGAGGCTGCGTTTCCGATGATTTTCTTTTCATAAAGTTTATTCATTCAATTGATTGATTTTTTCAATTGATTAAAAACGGGTTAATGTAATACATTCTTGAGCGCCATTTTGAAATATTTATTTAATCCCATTTCAATGTAATAAAAAGATATTTTTCTCTGCTTCTACTTAACCAATTTTTATAAAACTTCGTGGAAATCATCTTTGAAGAGTGAAGAAAATTTATAAAATAAGTTTATTCAAATCTGTTAAATTTCCATTGAGTATTAAAAATCTTTGAATTTTCTCAGAATCAACATAACCTAAAAATTCTTTATTGACAATTAACGCTTCTGGAGTTATAAGAATAATAATTTTTCAAGGTTTCACTGAAATTGATTTAAAAAAATAAGAGGTTAAGAAAAATTCGTTAATTCAGTACATACTTGTTAGGCGCCATTTTGAATTTTCTTTTCAATCAAATTTCATCGTCAAAAACCTATTTTTCTCCACTTCTATTCACCCGATTTTCATGAAATTAGATGTAAATGAAAGAATAAGTAATAATAGAAAAATACATTTCCAGGAAGATTTATTTACAATTCCATTTATTTTTGAACATCAAGTGTCTGTGCACAACGAACTTGTTCTTCTCTAAATTGATAGGAAATTAAGTGGCACGATGGATAAACTTTTTCCCTCCACAAACTAAAAGTAGTAAAATAGGGGATCTGTTTGTTAACTTTTCCTAAATTTAATTCTCATCTGAAAAGTTTATTCATTGTAAAGAGTCGAAACCATGTGTCAGGGTGAGTTATGTATGTCGCTCATGCTGTCCAATTTTCCAATTAAATTGACTATTTATTTCTTGCTCCATGTGAGCATTTAGTTGGTGATGTTTTGGCATTTTGTTGCATTGAGAGTGGAGAATATTCCAATTGCAAAATTTTCAGCGTATTTTGACTAATGTGTCACACCACAAAAGCAAGTACAGAGTGAGTTGAAAGTCATTCTGCTGCATGTGAATGGACAACCACATTGGATGTCAACGAGACTCTCCTTCACCACTCGATGTTGCATTTTGGAGTGTGTGTACATGAAGTGCGCCCCATCGTTCACCAACTGGCCTAGCTCTATGTCATTCAAAAAGCTTTCCTCGCATTTCAATTAATAAATAACTAATTTAGAGAATTTACAAGATATGTGACATTTTGGCCCTAAATGATGGATTTCGGGGATGGGAGGGTTTTGCAATTTCTACCCCAAACAATATTCATTAAAAGCTTAAAGTATGACAGAGAGACACATTTAATTTATTAATAAAATTGGACGATCTTCAAAATATTTTATCAGTTTTCTTTTCTTTTAAAAAATCATTTCTTTTCGCAATTTTCATCTTAATTTTCTTCTGCAGAATTTTCAGTTTTGTCTGAAATAAATTAAAAGGATTTTTTAAGATTGAAATAAGAAAAGTTTAGCTGGAAACTACTATCAATCTCTCAGGTGGAAAATCATTGGAAATATCGGAAAATTCCACAGACTTTATTTACCCCATTGGTGACGATATTTACCCGTCAAGTTTAAAAAAAGGGTTCAAGAAAAGCTCGAAAACTCATATTTCCCCGGGAGATAAAGAAAAGTGGTCTTAGACAAAGTTGTAGGGCAGGAAATTTCCTATAAGAATAACCTATAGAGGAAATTTTCTTGTCTTGGGGAATTTTGGAAATAAGAATTTATGCAATTTGAAATTTTTTTTACACTTGTCTTACCTGTGAATTGAATAATATATTAAAAAAATAGAATGATTTCAAAAATTACTTGAAAAATCAATAATAAAGCAACAAAAATGAGTTAGATTAACCCTTTCTCGACCATACGAGACATTGAAAAATGCAGTCTTTTTATTACGATATTTATTTCGTCTTCTTTGACCACTTCTACGTCGTAAATTTAATGTACTTACAACTAAAAAAAAGTTAAAGTTTTTTTTAATTTTGAGAAAATAAAATATTTCACAATTGAGTCAGCGTAATAAACGCGAAATGGTTAAATTCCTCAACGAGCTTTTATACACAATTTTTCATATAATATTTGTTCAGAATTCCTCAAAATTTCACCTTAAATCCCCTCTTTACTTCAAAATTCAGTAAAATAATTTTCTTTTTCTTAGAATGGAAAGGAAAAGAAATGAGGAGGAATGGTGGGAAAATTCTCAAGTTGAGAAAATCAATGTTTTTTCAATCTAACACACCATTTAATTCCCCCATTTAATCCCACACCCCTTTAATTCATCGACTTGATATAATTTAAATTTCTCCCCCAATAAAACTTCGAGGGGAATTGTTGTTCAAAGATTTTTGCCGTCTCATCGCAAAGCTACTCCAGTCCCTAAAATTTATTTAGAACAGCTGAATTTGCGCGGAAGTTTCTTCTACCTCACGGTGGTGTTTTGTGCCCCACAAAAAAAGGTTTATGGAATGAAAATCCAAAACCTTTGTTTTTCTTTTCTTTGGCTTTGCAGGAAAACCTATTTGCTGTATTTTTTTCTTGCTAAATTAGCAGCAACAAAAATAGGTAAATTGTGAATTTTTTTTGGGAGAGAGGAAAATGCTTTAAATGGAAATTTCCTTTGAATTTTCTCTCCCTATTGAATGTGCGATAAAGTAAATTTATCCATATAGGAGAAAGCTCCGCTGAAAGCTTTGGCAAAAGCTCCAGTTCAAATATTAACAAAACACAAGCAAATAGGAAATCCCAAAAGTCAACGAGATGTGCCCTAAAACATATGCTAGAGTACCATGGCGAGAGACTAGTGTAAGCTGCGAGTGTTTGGAGTAAAATAAATCTGCGCGAAATGTTTGATAAATTCGTCATGGTGTGTTGTCCTAAAGTAAATTCAGTAAACCCGCACCAACATGGGCTTTTCAATTGAATCCTCAACCCTCTCTCTCTCCCAATTTTCCGGTAGCGACTCTTTTGGCGTGCTGGGGCGCTGCTTTTAATGCCGCTTCAAACGCAAAAGTTTATTTGCCACCAAATCACCGAACCTTCAAACAGTTTTCAGCCAAATATTGGAACTTAATTGAATTTATTGCGGTGCACGAGAGCATTTTGAAAGCACAGCAAATACGCGACAAAAGCACAGAAATGTTTTGCAAATGCAGAGAACTTGAAGTCATTGAATTTTCTTTCAGCAGGAGGGAAATAAATGAAAATAAAAAAGTTCTTTCGAAACTAACTAAATTCTTGTTAAAGGCGAAGGAGTCAAAGCTCCAAGCAAATCCTCCTTTACCTTCTCCACTGAAGATTAATTGGAGATTTAAACATCACTCAATGTATTGCTTAATCCTACATAATAATACAGATCAATGGGGATAGGATATTGCATCATCTAAGATTACATTGCTGTATTACTCCCAAGAATTTTCATTTGTGATTGTTTCCAGGAATGCTGGAAAATTAATTTAATTAAAAGACGTATCCTTTTTTCCAATATTCTCCCTATGTTATTGAGATTAAAATTTATCCATTAAGGACCTCAGTCAGAAACTTTATTTCATGCGTCGTGTAATAAATTATAAAGTCATGTAGAAAAGTCAACCCGACTGGCCCAAAAACAAACTTTTTTTTTCATCAAAATTGTCTTTAAAAAACTTATAAATTCGTTGATTTACCTTATACTCCAATGAGCGTGTATAATACTTGAAAAATATTTTTTTACCCGACGTGTATAAAATTATTTAAATACATCGCTAGACTATTTTCCCGGCTGACCCATAAACAACTCAATGCTATTAACTCTATAGAAAAACATTGTTAAAATCTCTATTTCAACAACGTCTAAACGTAAGAACAATTTTCTAGTTTCTAGTGTTTCATAAAATTTTTTCTTGTTACTTGTGTTCCACGGAATTATATTTTTTTGTTTCTCACGTTCTGTAGAGATTATATTTTAGGTTTCTCATGTTCTTCTGGCAAGTTTTAATTTATTTACATTTTATGCAATTTATCTTTTTGATTTTTTCCCCTAGCGGTCACTTTTGAAACTTCGGATGTTCTGGAGAGTTGTAGGGTTTGTTGAGAGCTTCCATTTGACCTCAGGTTGATCAAAATCGGTTAAGCCGTTTTCGAGTTATGGTCGATTTTCGATGAAAAATTGTAGCGGCCATATTGACTAAACGGCTTGGCCGATTTTTGAAAATAAGGTGTCGTTGGAAAGGTCTTGATGGCCCCTACAACATATAAAATTTTTAGATTTTTAGCTATAATAGGGGCTGAGATATGAGCAAAACAAAACTTGGGGGTATTCAAAATGGCTGTGATTTTTTCTTGTTTCTCGTGTTCTTTTGAGAACAATTTTACATGATCTGAGTCATTCTTTTGCAGATGATTTTAGACAAACTTTCTGGTTTCTTGTGTTTCACGAAACTTTTTTTTAATTTTTAAAAATTTCAAAAGAATTTTTGCTTAATATTTCATTAAAAAATTAAATCAATTTTTACATTCCAATGCAACAGAATATGAGTTAAGAGAGACAAGAGATATAAACCTCTTGGAAAATATTCCATCCAACTGATTCATGGCACCAATATGAGCTGAAATAACTCGAGGAAGCTCTTTTAAAAATTGCAATAAATCACATAAATAAATAAATTTCCCTGTAGAATTTTTCAGAATTCTTCATAACACTTCTCTATGAGTAATGGAGTGCAATGGAAGAGGGAAAAGTTTATGAAGAAAATTAAAATTCTGCTTATAATGCAACTGAACCACCCAGTAAATTTCCCAAAAGCAAAACTATTGCAAAAGTAGTGGTGTAAAATGCATTCAACGAAGAAGGGAGAAGCTTTCAAATTAACAGCAAAATGAACGAGAAAACTCCTCTATGTTTTACCATTTTCCTGTTAATTTGATGCTCCTTTCAACTGAGAGTATCCAATAAATTCGCTGAAGAATATCCTTTGGAAAATCTATATACTTGTTTTTCAATGAAAATGCTACATAGACGGTGAAGAAAATAAACAACCACATCAACCATGATGAGTTAATCTATCCCCAGAGTACCAATTTAATGAAAACACTTCGAAGGAGCGCCGTTGAGAGAGAATTAAATGAGAATCCTTTGGGCAGGATTCGAGGGGTTTTATCGAGGCTTTCATTTCATGCCTTTTGCAATGATTTTTTAGACCAGTTTATTTAGATTTTTGTAGATTGTGAAAGGATCAGGAATTTAACGAATTTAACTTTATGAATTGAATAAAAGCAATTTTCTAAAGGTTAGAACCCTTCGATTTTTTTTTAGAAATTAAAAGGATTCTTTGTTCTATCCTTTAATTTATTAAATATTTAGGCTTATTTTATGGAACTCATCAGGGATGATGGCACCCTTTTTATCAATAATATTAATAAATAAATAAATTGGTCTATCACGTCAATAAGTTCTAAGAAATAAAAAATCTTGCTTTCAATTTATATTAAAATTTTAAAGAATTCAACTTCTAAAGGCAACAATTTTTAATACATTCTGTTTTCTATCCTTTAAAGAATTTAAAGATATCAGCAAAATGAATTCTATTTCATAGTCTTCCTAGAATTAATGTTTATTGTTCTTACCAAAATTTAACAAATTTTGCTTTATATCATTTAGAAAATTTAAAAGTCCTACTTCCTCTTAAAAGTCTCATAAGAATTTTGTTCAAAAATTCTTTTTCTACTAATCCATCGGAAAGAAAGTGAATCTTGTTCTACAAGGAATTTTAAGAATTTTTCATTTTTTTCTCTCTCAGTATTAAGTAAATTCAAAGAAAATATTTTGATAAGAATATTTTTTTCATTAGAAGAAAAATTTAAAAAAAAAAAAGTTCTAAGATTTCTAAGATATCTGAGCCAAAAATCATCTAATTTTCATAAAAATTCTGCTTCCTGTTCAACCAAGAATTTAAAGAATTCTCTTTGTTGTTCAATCAAATAAGAATAAAAGAATTTAGCTTCATGCTTTTCAAAGAACTGAGAGAATTCTTCTTTCACTCTTAAATTAAAAGAAGAATTCTGCTTCCAGAGCCAGAAAGCATAATTCTAATTCTTCCAAGAATTATCAAGAATTCTTCTTTCAGCATGTAAAGAATTTTTCTCAGCATTCTTATCTCCCTTGAAATTGGGTACTAAACCCCTTGTTAGAATTATCTTGTTTCCCTAAAATATCCTGCTAATAGTAATTTACACGAAATTTATCTTTTCCTTGCGAGAGAGACTTTCCGCAAATACTTTCCCCCGAAAGCATCCCCCATGTGATATATTGCAGTAACATCCAAAATAATCTTTCTTAGATTTAGTCTGTCTAAGGCATGGAGCCCTTGTTCTAGTGCAAAATAAACAGCCTTTTGTAGGGCAAAAGTTTATCGATTATTCCATCGTTGGAATGCATAATACAGTGTTAGCTGGGAATGAGGAGGGGGTGGCTCCTCCTTGCTTCTCCTTTTGTATACCTAAACATAAATTCCTCAGATAGAATCTTACAGAATATTAGATTGTTTGATAAGAATTTTAGTGGTAATATATAGAGGTATTGATTTATTGCATTCTCTTCAACTTTCTCTGTATTAAAGTTTCCTACATTTTAGTGGGAAATTATCCTGAAATTCCTCAAGAACTTTATTCTATAGGGGAGACCGGGGTAAAAATAGTCAATTTGCATAAATCCTTATCTGCAAGATTCCCCAAGGGCAAGAAAATTTCCTCGATATGTCATTCTTATAGGAAATTTCCTGGCCTACAACTTTGTCTCAGACCACTTTTCTCTATCTCCACGGGAAATATGAGTTTTCGAGCTTTTCCAAAACCCTTCCGCTTCTGACTTTTTTTAAACGCGGCGGGTAAATATAGTCACCAGTAGGCTAAATAAAGTCGGTCGAATTTTCCGACATTTCTAATGATTTTCCACCTGAGAGATTGATAGTAGTTGATAGCTAAACTTCTCACCTTTTGATCCGCGACAAGGAATTTCACTTTTATACGCACTAAAACAGAGAATTTTGCAATTTTCTCAAACACGCCATTTTGCAACAAATGAATAGAAAATATGCCAAAAATTTCGATCTCCCATATGATTTACATGGGATGACTAGATCTACCCCAAGGGGTATGTTTTGATTCAAAAAATTGTAGAGAAAAATCATTAAAAGTTATTGAAGAATACACCTTGGCAACGTTTTCTGTAGTAACCCAGCTAGTGAGAAAAATTATCAGATTGGAAAATTGCTGAAGGAAAACTTCGGAAAACGCGTTTTTCTCAATACGCAAAAGTTTGGGAAATGGGCCAAAAATCTATTTTCATTTTTAACTCCTAAAGTACTGATCGGATAACCTCCAAATTACTGTCAAAAATTATAGGTTGGTAAGGCTTTGCACCCTAATTTTTTCCGATTTTTCCGATTTATATTTTGGGAGAAATTGGCGTTTGAAAATTCCAAAATGACTATTTTTACCCCGGTCTCCCCTACAAAAAAAAACCAGCAAACTTTTAAGTCTAAAAATTCACACAATTCTTGGAAAAGGATTCAAATTTTCTTCAAGGTTAAAAGAAATCCCTTCTTGGAATTTTCTTTCGCGTCTTCAACTCGTTTATTTAGAATTCTTCTTCCCCTCACAAATTTTTCTTTCTCGGGAAAAGGTGAAAAAGGTAAAATGGGTGTGTGGAGGATGTTCCCAGCAAAGCTGTGGCGGAAATTGAATTAAAAGCGCGTGTTAACCATACCAATGAGGATGATTTCAGGTGAAAATCAATACCTTTACATACATAATATTGGCTTTTGATTTCCACAAGAGCCGCGCGTCTACAAAAGGAAAATTTTCATCCGTGTGAATGTTTAATTAGGGCACAGAAAAGCCAAAATAGAGCTCCCGACCAAATACCGGTGATGGTGGAGAGATAATTGGGAGCATTTTGATTACATTGAACTAAAATCAACTTCCGGGAAAAACATTTTCATGCGCTTTCGGCAAAATGAGGTTTTGCGCTTAATTAGATGGGTTTTTTTTGTGATAAATATGAAATGAGCTTTAGTTTTGGCTAAAGTTTTGTTTTGAATCACACACTTAGAAAAAAAAATCCTTTGTACTCTATTCAAATTAACATTACATTGAGTTTTCGTTGGTTGATTACATAGAATGGGCTTAAAGACAAAAGAAAACGCTTTTGCCTGATTTATTGAGAATTCTTTCATTGAGTTCTCAATTTTTATTTTCTAATTTATTTACATTTCATTTAAAAATTATTTTTATGATCAATTTTAATTAATTTTGCACAGAAGCTTAACCGGCCGAATATTTTGACTGTGGGGAATAATCCGAAAATTAGCGAATAATCACAAATACTTCTGAAGATCTGAATATTCTCATTTTCAGCTAGAATTTAGTACTTCTTCAACTTGAATTTACTACTTTCTCAGCTAGAATTTACTTTTTTTAGTACTTTTAGAATAAAATTTAGTACATTTAGTCTAAAATTTAGTAGATACTTATTTGCCTTAAAAGTACTTTTTCGGCTTAAAATTAGTAGTTTTTTCTGTTAAATTCAAACCTTTTTCGGTTAGAATTTACAAGCTTTTTGGTTAGAATTTAGTAGGGGAAGACGGGGTAATTTGGCCACTTTGGCAAAGTCATTAATGGGAATATTTCAAGTATGGTAAATGCTAGAAAATCCATTTCTCCACAGTTTATACTCCCCATAGAGATAATCAATCGTACCAAGTTTGAGGAAAATCCGATCATTAGATTTTCTTTTATTTGATAAAAATCATTTTTTCACTTTTTCAAGTGCTTTTGACATTTTGAATGTACGTCATTTTCGAAAAATTTTTAACACTTAAAAATTAACTTTTAAGCCATTAAGGGTCATTGATCCATCATAAACACGATAGTGACATCTGTTTTCCGATATCTCAAACAGATTTTCCTGTGGAAATGGTTTTTTCCGGAAAATTGGAGTGGGGTAATTTGGCCACTTGAGTTTTTCCGGCACATTTTCCGACGCACATTTAAGATATTTATTGTGGTTGTGCCTTTTAATGTTTTCTTACAGATTATAAGCAAAGTAGGATAAAAAATTTTATTTAAGAAAAGAAATTTACGATAATTTGAAAAATGGCCTTTTTTAGACTTTGCCCGTTTATGGTTCAGAAAATGTTAAAGTTTAAGGCTCTGTTAAATATTTTTATCTGGCAAATTACTGGAAATGAATCTTAGATAAATATCCTATCTACCAATAAAATAATCGAAAAAATAAAAATTTGTTGTTGTCCAAAAATTTTCATGTTTAATAATTTGTGCGCCAAAGTGTCCAAATTACCCGTGCTCGGGGTAATTTGGACACTAAGCTAAGGGTCCAGGAGAATGGAAAATTCACCCATTTCTCATCGAGATAGAGAAAAGTGTTATATGGGGAAGTTGTAGGCCGGAAAATTTCCTACAAAATAGGGCTATTTGGTTTTCTTCATACTACCATACTTGCTTGATATATCCCAAAAACCGCCAAAGTGGCCAAATTACCCCGTCCTCCCTTATGCTTTCGATTAGAAATTACTTATCAAGATTAAATTTTAAAAAGTACATACTAAATTCTAGCCGAAACTATAGTAAATTGAAGCCGAAAAAATATTCTGAATACAATGGGAAAAGGATACTAAATTTAAGCCTATAAAGTGCTAAATTGAATTTTACTTCTTCGACTAGAATTTAGTATTTTTTAGGCTTTTGCTTCTCAGTCTCTATACCAATTTATGACTAAAAATAAAGAAATGTTCGTCTGTTGAATATTTTGATTTCATTGAGATAAATATCCCTTGTCAATTCTTTTTTATTCATTTATTTTTAAAGTTCTAAGAGCCATATTTCTTGTTCTCGTTGACCGATTTTGCTCATCTTGGTGTCAAATTAAAGATTTTGCAAAACTCTATAACTTTCTAGAACATCCCAAACCTTTAGAATCATTTCTTAAGGACGAAAAATGCCAAGAACTGTTGCATTTACAATTTTATTTATCATTTTATTTTTATTAAAATCTGTTTCTAAAATTTATGTTGATTATGTTTTAAAGATTTTATCATTCTACTAAAATATTTTTTTCAATAAAATCTTGATTCAAATTTTTTTCAAAAATAGGTCAAACTTCTTTAAGAAAAAAATATTTTACCAACTTACAGAATTTTTCCTATGTATTAATCGCATCCCAATCTCATCTAAATTATTTACCCAAGCCACGCATTGAGATCAGATAATTTGCATTTATAAGAAAAAAGAAATGAAAATATTTCCAGAGTGGTCGTATAAAAAAGGATTTAGTGTGGAAGGAAAATTTGATTCTTTTCGAAAAGAAAATTCTCCCAGCACCAACCCAAAATCCTCCAATATTATCCACGAAACTCCAATAAATTTGCACCTTTTATGGGAGAATGCGTGATTCATGTGTGGCGACCCCCAAAAGAGGAAGCTTTGTGCGTGTACCACCTCAGAGGCAAAAAAGATGCGTAAACTGAAAGTTTGGGAAGAGGGAGGCAAGGAAGTAAATCATTCACCTCTAATCTTCAATTGAGCTTTAAATGCCATTAAATGGAGGTTCTTCCCATCTCCCCCTGGGGCGGGGTTTGATGCCCGCACCCTTTTTGACTTGACACAGCAGTACCCAGAGAGGGAAAAGGCAGAGAGGGTGCGGAAAACTATACCATGAAGGGGAAGAGAGAGAGAGAGAATTTGATAATCCATTCGCGCGCGGTTATCGTGTGAAAATTTCAATGGAATTTACGAGAAGAAAGGATTACGAGTCACGCAATTATCTTTCACCGGAATTGGGTGTGTGCGGGGGGAGTTTAATGCTGAATCCCACACATACACCCCATTTAGACGCAAAGAGTTTCAATGCAAAATCCACAAAACATTTGTCTTTCAAAGCAATTATTTGCAGCGGCGCAACTCTTGCACAGGTGCTCACGAGGAAAATATTTTGCTGCACATCGAGCGGAGGGAGTTTTTCTCGGAGCGGTTGTGTTATGAGTTGTTTATGTTTATGCTGTGGGTACGGAACAAACCACGAAAATGCACTCTAACGGTTGTTAATATTTGAAATTATATTTTACCCTCAAAACATTTTGGGTTTGTGCAGCAACAACATGTCCATTTTTCTCTTTTTTTTTTTTTGCTTTTCCTCTTTTACTGTGAGAAAACCTTCCGCAGTGTCGTCGTAGCAAAAGTCTGCAATGGATGGCTTTAATTACATTTAAATGGCTCACACACAGATGAGGAAAATTTAGTGAAATGCTAAAAGGAACAAATGGACATTCCTGGAAGGATATTATGCACATGGATAATTTTTCTATGAATTTTTTAAAATTAAATTTACAACAAAAATTAAAGTTTATTTCACAAGATTTTTTTGGAATTCAATGAAGAACATTCATGAGCAAAAGATGGCCGAATATTTTTGAATATTTATTACAGAACTACATATTCGAAAAGACGCGATTATTTCAATATTTTTTATTGAGACCAGGTGCCATAAGCAGAAATCAATTTTATGGGTTATTTTTCATTAATTAGTAGGGAAAAGTGGCCTAATTCAGACCTCTTAAGGCCTTTTTAAATCCGATATAACTTAAAACTGATGAAACTTTAAATGTAGAAAGTTATGGGAGTTAAAAAAAAAAAAAACATTAAATGGTACAAAATTTAAGAATATTACTTTTTATTTTATTCCATTTTTTCTCATTCAGTGTGGACTTTAGGAGGTCAGAATTGGGCCACGTTCCCCTATATTTTTTATTGAATAGAAAGACTTTAAAAGTAGATAAAAAAAAGATTGAAGTAATTACATGTTTAAAGCTATTTAATCTTTAAGAATAACTTTAAGATTTTTAGGGCATTCAAAGTAAACTTGTTATACATAGCTATAAAATACAAAGCTTTTGGAATTCACCACCACGGGAATTAATGAAAAATGAGGGCGCTGTTTATCAATTTTAGCCATTTTATAGCAAATAAATGTCGACCTCTAGATACCCAAACTTACGGGTATATTCTGATAAAAATCTTTTCTTTTCTAACAACTGAAAAGTTGTTATAAGATTTTGACAGATTCTGTTTTTAAATCGTTCTATTGTCGTACTAGAGAAGAAAGAAAAACAAAGATTTTGTTGTTCAGGAAAATAGTCAGAAAAGTCTCTGAAAAGGCCTGGAAAAGTAAAATTTTCCTTCAAAAATCCGATTAAAGATAGAAATAAAATGTTAAAATCCTATAAGATTTTTCCCAGAATACCAAAAATTTTGTAAAAAAATTGTAAGAAAAGAAAAGAAAAGATTTGCATCAGAATCTACCCCTCAGTTTCTATATGGCTATGCCCCTATTCATTGAGTTCATTTTAGTTTTCTAGCTGAGACACATTTTGTGCTATAAAAATATGGTATTATAGTTGCTAAAGAAATAAAAATGATTCTACTTCAATAAAGAAAACAATTTAGAGATTATTTTTGTTATGTTGTTGTTGAAATTTTTTTTCTAAAACTCTTAAAAATCATTATTCGCATCGCTTTGATTTTTTATAGTATATGTGTCTTGTCTAGACTACCATAAAATATCCTTTTCATTGGGAAATTTCACAAGAATCCTTGAATAACGAAAAAAATGTTCATCCGAATTTACGCCAAATGTTTTATACGCAGAATAAATCGATTGAAATACAAATTTAAAATAAAAAAATCTTTTCTCAAAGCTCTCTCTCGTTTTGGGGTTTAAGCTTCAACGCACACAAAAGCGCCTAAATCGTGCTTTTGTGTCATGTACAGTACATAATATGCAGAGAATGTCGCGAGAGAAAGAAGCTTTCTATGTAACCTACATATACATTCTACTGTGCGTTGAATACCAAATGTGCGCGCGGGGCGAAAGAGAAAAGGCAACAAAGCTTAGGCATCGAAAGCTTCGCGTACAAAAGGAACCCAAAACCTCCATCCTTCCGCGCGCTCTTTTGAAAAGCTTTTTGTGGTGATCAATTTGTGGGCCCAACAATGTGTTGTCCATGCCGGCGAAAAAGCAGAAATCTCGTTACCAATTCCCGGAAATTAATTCATATTAGTCATCAGGCTGTGAGAAAGGAATTTTTGTGGATGCGTTCAGTGCAACAATAACAAAAAATCCATTGAAAATTGCATACGGTGGACGTCATGCGTGATGAATGAAGGACTCTCTATATGTACTTACCAGTATATGGGATGGAAAATGTGAAAAAAAAGAGAATAGAAAATCTAAAACAAGAAATATCAAGGGGCATTTAACAGTCAAATATTTAAATTTTTTCCGAGAATCATCCAAATATTTCCTTCGGATAAAGGCCCCGAAAAAATTAAATACGGATAAATAAAAGTGAATTTCGTACTTTTTAGGCTTGAATTTAATACCTTTTAATGCTTTTTCACTTCAATCTGAGACTTGTACTTTCAGGCTTAAATTTAGTACATTTTTAAGCTAGAAATGAGCAGCTTTTAGGCAGAACTTGAGTACTACTGAGGATTAAATTAAGTACATATTAAGCTTGAATTTAGTATTTAATTTTCTTTTCTGACGTTAAGGATTGCTGCTTTTCCTTGGGTAACCGGGAGTTTCCTCTAACGAACACCGGAAGCCTTGAAAAACTTGAATTTAGTACATTAGTTGGTATACCACAATCGTGGCATACCAAGTATTTCAGGCTTGAATTTAGATTTTTTTAGGCTTGATTTGAGTTATTTTTAGGCTTAATTTTAGTACTTTTCAAGCTTTTTAGCTCTTTTTTAGGCTTGAAACGAGTAATATTTAAGCCTTAATTTTGAACTTTTCAGACTTGAATTTAGTGCTTTTCAAGCTCAAATTGAGTAGTTTTCAGGGTTAAATTTAGCACTCTTTAGGCTTGAAATCAAAACGTTTTTGGGTTAAATTAAGAGTTCTTTCTTTAGGCTTATATTGAGTAATTTCCAAGCAATTTTTTTACCTTTTAAGCCTGAATTTAGCACTTCTGAGGCTCATATTAAGCTTGAATTTAGTATAACCTACTTTTTAGATTTTTGCATCTCATTCTCACTTATAAAACCGAAAGATATTTATCTGCTGAATATTTTCATTTGTCTTTGTGAATTATTCGTTTATTCTCGAAGATTCGATGTACTTTCATTCAGATAAATACCCCTTGAGGAATATAAGGTTTTTTTTTGTAGATTTTTCAACATCTCGGTGTCAATGTTACAAGGTTTTTTTTTTAAAGTTAACCCCACCCTTGCCACGTATTCTCCCCAGCAAATACAAGAGAAACATTCTAGTTGAATGAAGGATGAGGAAGGGCGAGGAAAAAGAGCCTTCAGCCTTGTTTTCGCCAAACAAATAAAGAGAGAAAGAGAAAGAGAGGGCGAAGAAGAGAGGAGGTGGAGGAAAAGCCAATGGCATGGTGATGACAACGTGTTGGATTTAACCAATAAACCCAAAATCCTCTTTCGCAGTGCTTTTTGTTGCGCTCAAAAATCCCCCAAAATGGGGGTGGAGAATTATTTGTGTGCTGCAGACATATGGATTGAGAGGAAATTTGTGTGAGCTTCATGAGCTTTTACGATGCAACGAAAGCTCTCCCTTTCTATTAAATGAAACACATAAGAATGGAATTTGTCTAATGAAACTTTTTAATTTATTTCCCATTGTTTAATTTTTTTTGTACGAGAATTTTCATTTTAAAAGATCATATCCTGCCATTTGTCCTCCACACAAGGACACAACTGAAAGCTTCTCTGCGTTTGAGATGACTTTGGGGAGGGCACAATGTGGCCATTGTGGCATCATCCGTGTTAAATGAGTTGATGAAAAATTGAAATGTACCAACAGGAGCAATAACTTTCTCCGCCCGGTACAAGATGGAATCCATCAAAGATTCAAAATGTCGTCACGCAATCAAAAAGGAGGTGCCACATTTCAGCGCGTTATGTGTTTAATAATAACGACATAATAGGAAATCTGTGGGCAGATTTAACATGCTTGAGAAAATATAAAAGTCTTTTGTGGTGTTATGTACTTTCATAAAGCTCTCCGAGAAAAAGCTCACTGCTGTGACTTTATGAAAATTTTATTGAAAATTTCCTTTTGGAAAAGTCTCAACTTCCTGCACAAAGGCAAACTTAACCACAAAACTCTTCGCACATGTAACTTTATCTATATTGGTACCTAATACACGTAAAATGGATTAAAAGCACCTGCATAAGTTTTGCATAAGTTTTGTAATAAGTTTGTGTGCATAGCATGAGGTTTAGATGCATTAAAAGTTCTCTAATTAATTTTTAATTATTTTATATTAATAAATTCTTTATTATTCTGTGTTGGAACTCCAAGTATTTTTCATACAAGAATTTTATTTGTTTGAAGAACTTTTTATGTATTCGTAATAGAGCATTGTAATTTTCAAGTTTTAGGAACTTTTAAAATGAATAAAAACTATCAAATAAAATAAAATTCCGCAGCATTAAAATGAAATAAGTATATAAAAAAATAATATTAAAGTTTATTTCCCACTGAGGCGAGGAAAATCTTCACTTACAACCCACAATACTACACACACCATTCAATGTGAATTAGATTAAATAATTAGCTTTTGTGGAATGAGAAGCGTATATACTTTCCTGCCAATTCTTCTTGAGCTTTCCCCCGTCTCTTTTTGTTGTTTGCAGGGAAATTGCGTGCGTGTAGGTGAGCAGGAGGGGTGGAAGGCGATGGGGGTGGTTAAATATAGAAAAGGTGAACACGCAAGTGATATGGGAAGAATCCATGCCTTATCATTTCATTCTGTGCAAATATATCGGCAGGGAGGCTGGGAATTTTCCCAAGAAAAGGTTAATTAACCGTAAGCTTGCCGGGAGGAAGAAAAATCCTTCCCTCCCTTCCGTCCCTCACAAATGTAGGCTCAACGTATTGTTTGCTCTCCCCTCACTCCCCACCTCCCCCGCAAAACACGTATTTGCAAATTGATATTGAAATTCTATGTTGCGACAGAAAGGGTTAGGGGTGTGTGTGTGATTACCTCGTGGATTGCCGCCAAAAACACCTCCACGTACACAATGGCAATACAGGGGAGATTATTTCGTTAAATACCACGGAGGGAGCTTCTTCAATTGTATGATTTTGCAATTATTTGCGCACCATTGGGATGGGAGCAATTAAATGAGAAAAGAGCTCACAAACTTCCGGTGTGGGAGGGAGCTTTTGGGGAGGAGAGAA
Source organism: Lutzomyia longipalpis (assembly GCF_024334085.1). Classification (NCBI taxonomy): domain Eukaryota; kingdom Metazoa; phylum Arthropoda; class Insecta; order Diptera; family Psychodidae; genus Lutzomyia; species Lutzomyia longipalpis. The sequence continues at coordinate 17,708,420 of NC_074710.1, read as the reverse complement.
AGATGATTGTGAGACACGGAAAGTTCTTCTAAAGCTGTGTGCAAATACGTACCCCTTCCCCACCCAAACACAATTGAGAAAAGGAAACTTAATGTATGGGGCTACGAAGAAAATCCCATGGATTGCAAAAGGGCTTCGCGTTGTTCACGCAACTTTGAGTTGTTTAGTTATAAAGCATTCTTCATTCCCTTTTTTTGAGGGAAGGGGAGGAGGTGGATGTGAAGAGAAGAACGCCACAGAGAGGAGAAAGTTCTGTGCGGGGGTTTGAGCAACAATTGCTGCGCTAAAGAATGGATTATTTTATCTTGATTTAATTCCTTTGCACAACATTTCCCTCATCCCATTTTTTTAAGGGAGCTTTCTTGTTTCTTTACAATTGCACTGCAAATTCCTCTTTTCTCCTGTGTGGATTTAGTGTCGTAATTAGAAGGGATAGGGCGGGAGCTTTTGGAGCTTTCTACGGGGAATTTAATTTATGAGGTATTATGCTAAAAATTTAGAGGAGAGAAGCCTAAAAATTTTTAACTTTCTGACCTCAGTTTTAATTTAAATCTTCGCGTCCTCATGAAAGATACATTGAAACATGCGATCACTCTGTAAATGCTCACAAGGGCCATTTCACATTCAAAAAGTCTTTTTCGGCCTTTTATTCGTAATCTTAACGTATTTCCAACTTGGAAAAATAATTAAATTTATTTAAATTCATGAAAATAAAATATTTCACGTTTGGGTCAGCGTATGACCCAATGGACGCGAAAGGGTTAATTTCTATTTAAAAACTTTACAAAATTATGCTTTCGAATATTCGAACGATTCACCAAAAAGAAATTAAAATATTACTGAGAGTCACAAAAAGAGACTGATTAAGGGACAAAAGCCTAAAAGGTCTTATGCGCAATACAAGGAGTAAGTCCTCTGCATGTAACCAAAATTGGTTTTAAATTATTGTAGGGGATCATTAAAGGTTTAAAATAAACAATTGAGATATAAATCAACATAGGTTAACCGTCCGTATACTGTGACCAAAACACTTACGCGGATTACTATTGGGGTAGGTGACCGACCCCATAGAATTTTTCGCAAAAAAGCAACTTCTTTCGTTCAAATGAGCTTTAATAGATTCTTTGGTACTCCCTAAAAAGTCTTTTGATCATTTTAGAACACAAAAATATATTTTAAATGGATTTTTTATGCTTTTTCCAATGATTTTTTTTAGATTAGAATCGTCAAGAAAGAGACAAAGAGTGACAATGGAAGAAAACTGGAATAAATTTGACCGTTATACCAATTTTTGAATTCCCACTTCTTACATTTTTGTTAATAACTTTTTTTCTAGTGGTCGGATTGACCTCAAATTTTTACACAATCTTTTCAGATAACCAAGGAACTTATTTCCAGAAGCTTGGTTCTTAACCTCTATATAGCTCTGGGGTCGGTCACCTACCCCTCTCAGTATACGGAGGGTTAAACGGAAAACTGGAAAATTCGTATGTTTCCCAGCGCTTTTCCGGGAAATAAGCACGCTTATTTTGAACCTTTAATGATTTCCTACAATAATTTAAAACCAATTTTGGTTACATGCAGAGGACTTACTCCTTGTATTGTGCATAAGACTCTTTAATTTAAAATGTTAAAAGCCTATAAAAGCTCTAAAATCAAACCTAATACGTACTTAATTTAACCCACAAAAAGCAAATTTTAACACTAAAAAGTACTAAATTTAAGTCAAAAAATTTATTCTGATTTTAGTCCTAAAAACATTCAAACTGTGAGGAGTACAAAAAAGTCCTGAAAAGGTTTGTATTTAGCTCACTCTACTGGTCAACATTGATTGGGTTTGTATGTTCGGTATTCTCCAATTGAAACTAAAGTGAATAAACTCCTTTTCTTCTCATTATTCTCAATAAAAAAAATCTCACGTATTCAATGTAAAATATTGTGTACATAATTTAAAATATTCGTTGACTTTCCACACACATTACATACATTGCAAATACCCCTCGAATATTTACCAAACAACACATCACAGTTTGAATTTCATTGAATTCTGACTGAGAGAGAGATTCTCTTTTCCAGGAATATTTGTGGTGAATTTTCCAGATGCACACAGGCGAGGGGAAGGGGGTCAGTTGGGAAATGTAAACAAGTGTTTATGCATACGCTGCTGGTGAAGGTATAAATTAAAAATTCTGCACCACAAGAGAATTACGAGCTGAGAGAATTCAAAAATATAAATGTGTATGAATGGGATGCAATGGGTGGTGGGAGGGATAGTGTATGGAATGCATTAAGGGAGAAGTTGCAGAAAAATAAAAGAATGAAAGCCTCTGGAGAGGTTTTCCCTACAAGAGCGAATTGTAGGTATCTCTCTGTAAAGAAAATTGGAGGAAAAGCCCAACAATATTGCTCTGCAATCTGATAAAGTAATTGATATTCCAAATTTGTGTGTGGAAATAAAATTTATTAGCTCAATATTTGAAGCATAAAAAATTCAAAAAATATTAGGATATTCTTATTTTGTTCTAAATATTCGTTAATATTCGGAATATATAAGCAAATTCACAAAATGTACGGAATATTTATGAAGAATTTCACAAAAATAATGCAAAATTAAAATCCAAAGAGAACGAATAACGAACCTACATAGAATAACAACTATATTTGATTCAGTGTGTGCAAACTTTCTTCATAATACTACACGTCGGCATCCGCAGCAACACTCATAAATTCCCCTTAACCACGTCGCAACTTTCCAACTTTCCTCTACCAACTAAAAAACTCCCTTAATATTGCTTTATCCCCAACTCGATGCAAAAAAACACACAGAAAAGAAATTTATTTTCCACGAAGAGAAAAGGGTTGAATTTGGTAAAACAGAGGAGAAAAACCAAAAGGAAAATTTGGTTGACTCACCTCTAACCCCATAAGGGGGTGACCTCATATAGCGCTCCTGTAATCCGTCCCTCCTCCCCCGACAAAATCCACTCTTCGCACCGCACTATGACTTGACTTTTGGGACTTTCACACGAAGCGTGTGTGTGAGATGATTTACCACTTCCGGTGAAAAAAAAATTGTCACGTCGCAGATTGTTCAACGTGAGCAATTTTTGTTCTTGACGATGAAAAAAAAGGAGGTCACAACACTGAATTGTTGGAAGGAAAAGAAAAGCAAAAAGAAATTGAGATGAAGGAATATTCGCAGAAATGGTCACAATTTTCCCTTGTGGGGAAAGAAGTTACAAAACGTTGGAAAATGCATTTAATTCGTTTTTTTTTTCAGCTATAAACGAGCTTGGGAGTGCAAGCTTAAGATTTGCAATTAGCTCTTTTTCGTTATTAATTTGGTTCTCTAAGTAATGCGTGTGTGTATCAAAATGAATAAAGTCCTTTTACGAAGAAAAAATTGTGAAAAATACTAGAAAAATTAAGTTCTCAAGCAATGAAATTAAATCTCTTTCGTGATTTATATGGAGAATTTTAAATCCACAACTGCATGGCGTATGGCACGTTGTCAATGCAAAAGGATGATGTGGGCAATATTTGCTTCAAGGCTCACAGGGATAGCCTTTAGTGTCAAACTAATATTGGTGTCAACGCTCAAAAGGATTTATCAACTCAATTTTATCCCTCCCACGCCTAATTCAATCACAGGGGGTTAAGAACTAATGATGTTTGTGTTTGATTTGAGGTCTTAAGGAGAACGTTTCGGACTCAAAAGATTTTTTGAGGTTTTTTTTTTTTTACGGAAAAAATCTTGAGCTTTATTTAAACAAGAATTTTTTCTTTGCTGTCTGAAGTAGAACTTATTTAGATCTGACGGAAAAACTGTTGAAACTTTAAAAGTCTGATAAAAAATGTTTAAAAATGTCTCACAATAAATCTTCTTAATGGTTTCTAGTAATAATTTTAAGATCTTCACAAAAAAAATTCTTGAATTGTCAAGTAAAAAAAATCTAAAGATTTAAAGAAGTTTTCAAAATACCCAATCAAAGGTTTTTGTGATCTGAAGCAAAATATTTCTCATGTTATTTTGCAAATAATCCACAAGTCAAGCAATTTTTCTCGTTATCTAGAGCATAAATTGCGAAGGTTTGAAGAATTTGTTGAAGTTTCAAACAGAGGATTCTAGAATTTTTTAAAGCAAAATTTTCATGCGAATAAGAAAAGAAAAATTCTTATTTTTAACCAAACATTTATATACAATTAAAAAAATCTTAGGGTCTTAATGGAATCCTCATGCAAAAATTCTTGAGAAGTCAGAATAATTTTCCAAGACAGTAGGTATTATTTTTTTCTCAAGAAAGTATTCCTTAAATTTAAAGATTCATTTTAAAAGTTCGTGGAGTTTCCAGCAAAAATTCTTGCCAGCGAAACTTATTCAAGATTTCGAGCAGTTTTTTTTAAGAAAAAAGGTTCTGTAGCTTTCACAAGCAAAATTCTGCAATATCTCAAAAGTAAACGTTCTTGGAATCTTAATCGAACATTTTGGGATCTCAAGTTTACTTACTTAACCGGCGTGCTACAGTTTCTCTCCAGTCTTGGCCTGATCAAGGATCCTCCAAGTATAATCTCTCAAATTTTGTCAAAGAAAAACAAAACTTTTACTTAAGTTTTCTTTAGAAAAAAAAATATTTTTAAGAAATCCTTAAATCTTTGGCGGTATTCTAAGATAAATATAAAGATCAAAATAAAGAAAAAAACCAAGATTTGGTATTCTACTTTAAAATTCCAAGAAATTTTCAGGATAATCTTGGAAATTCAAAATATTTCAAGATTTGGTATTCTAAGATAGAGATTTACGGTCGAACCATAACCTAAAAATCTTGTTTCTTCATACAACTTCCAAGACTTTTAGTATTCTGAGATACGAATCAAAATCAAAATAAAGATTTACAAAATGAGTTGTCAAAAGAGACTTGGATAGAAATATTCCAAGATTCTGTATTCTACGATAGAGATTTACGGTCTTATTATAACGTAAAATGTCTTGGATTTATGTGAAATTCCAAGACGGTTTTAAGGTCCTTTGAAAAATTGGTTTTCAAATGAAGTAAAGGCAATGTAAATTCAATATGGGAGATATGAAAACTCTTGAACAAATAGGGAATGCAGATGCAAAATGACGGGTTTTTGCCGGATTTGAGTTCACTCCATCTTGCTAATGATAGAGTGACCTCCGGGATGTACCAGGATTGTCAAATCTTGGACAAATACGTGATGTCGGTGCAAAATTTTTTGTTTTTCACTGGAATTGTGGTCACTTCTCCTTTGTAATGGTGGAGTGACCTCCGGATTGGGGATCTCATCCCCGGATTGTCACATCCTGGACAATCCTGGGATGCTGGTGCAAAAATGTTTGTTTTTTGCCGGAATTATGGTCACTTCTCCTTTGTAATGATAAAGTGACCTCCAGATTGGGGATCTCATCCCAGGATTGTAACATCCTGGACAATCCTGGGATGCTGGTGCAAAATTGTGGGTTTTTCGACGGAATTGTGGTCACTCCTGATTGGTAATGATGGAGTGACCTCCAGATTGAGGCTCTCATCCCAGAATTATCAAGTCCTGGACAATTAGGGGATGCTGGTGCAAAATTGTGGGTTTTTCGACGGATTTATGGTCACTTCCTATTAGTAATGTTGGAGTGACCACTACTCTGGCGAAAAAACCACAATTTTGCACCAGCATTCCCTAATTGTCCAGGGCTTGATAGTTCTGGGATGAAATCCCTAGTCCGGAGGTCACTTTATCATTACCAATGAGAAGTGACCACAATTCCGGCGAAAAACAAACATTTTTGCACCAGCATCCCAGGATTGTCCAGGATGTGACAATCCGGGGATGAAATGCCCAATCCGGAGATCACTTTATCATTACCAATGAGAAGTGACCACTAATCCTGGAAAAAAATTAAAAAATTGCCCCAGAATCCCAGGATTGTCCAGGATATGACAATCCTGGGATGAGATCCTTAATCCGGTGGTCACTCCATCAATAGCAAGAAGAAGTGACCACGATACATACCCCCCCCCCCCCAGTTACCGCCAAATTATCATAATCTGGAGGCAGAAAGCACCTCTCCGACAATATTCATTCCATTCCCGGAGCAATAATGCCTGGGAATAATAGCCGAGATTATACAATCAGGGCTCCTGGATGTAATGGCAATAGGGAAGAAATTCCCATGAAGTGTTTAAATTTCGTTCAATTGTCATCCGAGAGCGAACGAGAAAGCGCAATAGAAAAAATTAATGCGTTAGAAAGAGATATCGCTAAAGTTTCTTTGGCGCGAAGCTGAAACCAAGAAACTGACAAGTAGGATAACGCAAATTTTGATTTTACTTTCCTGGATAATTCGTCGTAAGGTAGAATACCGACAGTCTTGGTCTTTATTTTGATTTTTATCTTGATCTTGAAAGGTGTCTCTATCCTAGAATACCACCCCTTTTCCTTAAAACGTTGCAAGGGAAATTTCTTGAAGTTTCTCAACTCCTAAAAGATTTTTTCTTATGTATAAATTCTTGAATTTTATCAAGATATTTTTCTTTTCTTAAAAAAAATCTTTGCAACCGCTTCGTCATGCAATCTCTCGAGATTCTCAACACTTCTTGCATTCCAAAGAAAATATCATGAAACGGAAATCTTTACACAAAATATCAGCCCAGTTACACGCCCCCGCTTGAAAGTTATTCGTTTTTGTATTTTAATAATGTTCTCTCAAAACATTTTTGACATTCATGATCGGGGTGAGTTTTCTCTGGGATAAAATCGCTCCCTGTCCCCTCTTTAAACCCTCTTTTCCACCCTGAAATGGGATTTTCCGGAACATGTGTGTGTTAGTGTGTGAATGCCATGGACTCCCTCATCCCTTCTCAATAGGGGGTGTTGTGTTATACTATGAAATGTAAGTCCAGAGCAATGTTAGGGGGAAGATTATGTGAGAAATGTGATGAGATATTGACAACACATAATTAGCATTTCTTCGGATCAACCCTATATAAAAGTGAGGGTTGAGCCATCCCTCAGCGTGGAAGAATGAGCTTTATAGGAGAGCGGCTGGGGGAGCTTCAAATTCAAAGATAAATGGGGATTGAAAGGCATTTTCCCCCCCGAATATAGTGACAGCACCAGCTGAGATTATTTACAATGCGGCTAACCGAGGTTCCTGTCTCCTTAATTAAATAAATGATGTTTCCGTTCATGCCCTACCCCCTCACTCCCCTACTCACAACCCTATATAAAAGAGCTTTCATTGAATATTGCTTTCACCGCCCAACAGACTTATTTTTCCACACATCAGGAAAATTTTCTGAGCGGAAAAGTTTCACATATTGTGCGAAGAAAAGTCTTGCGGGGAGTTTTTTTTTAGATGGGAGGAGGTGGATTTTCTTCCTTCCCCGCACAGAGACTCCTCTATCTCACCCCCACCCCGCCCACCCATAAATACACCATCCCAAACACCTCATGATTGAATTTATGTTACCAAGAAGTATATTTTTGGGTAAATATTGCATATATTGATTTTTCCTCCACACACACAGGGTGGGCTTCACTTCCTGTTCATATCACACCATTGTGTTGCTTCACTTTCCCTCTTCAAGAGCCCATGTCAGTCGCACACACCATGGCCTCCACAAGGAACACACGCCATACTCTTCCAAAATACACGAAGAGGAGCTTTTGTACTTTGTACGTAACCACCTAAGGTTCGACTTATATGTGGTTTGTGTCTCCCATAGCCATAGAAGAACCATGTCAGGCCGGGGAGGAGGTGGCAGAGAAAATTATTCTATTAAGAGAAAATAGTACATGATGGCCCCCCCCCCCCCCCAACCCAATCAGCTTTATGACTTCAGGTGAATGAACGCGTCGTCGAAATGGTGCTCATGAGATTGCTGAATTAGGACTTAATCATTCTTGCATGACAAATTGGGCTTGATGGAGGTTTCTCTCGCATTTTTTCTCTCCGTCTCTTTCTCTCCCTCTCTCTCTGTGTCTATTTATCTGCCCCCGCAATATGGGGCATCATAATGTGTTGAAGTTCTTTTTGTCAAAAACACACGAATGACCCAAATTTGACCCAATATGGAGGAGTTTTGGTTTTAAAACTTATAGAATTTCAAGTGAAGGGATTTCAAAAGGTTTCTCTGGGTTATTTTGTGGAATATTCTTTAAAGAGAATAAAAGATTTCTGAAGAAATAACTGAAAAAGTTTATAAGGATTGAGAATAAAATTTTCAAATATTTTTAAAATCTTTTAGAAAATTTATTTCTCCAAAAAATGGGGTCAAGAGTTAGGTCAAAAATTACCAAGAAAAATTTAGTTCTCCCAGATACTTCAGAGCTTTTTAATTTAATTACTCCTAGCTCTTTTTTAACCCTTTCGCGTTCATTGTGTCATACGTTGATCTAAACGTGAAACATTTTATTTTCATGAATTTAAATGAATTGAATTATTTTTCCAAGTTGGAAATACGTTAAGATTACATAGAAAAGGTCAAAGAAGACGTTTTGACTCCGAAAATGGCCTTTGAGAGGATTTACAGAAGGAATATGGCTATAAAATGATCGCATATTTCAATGTTTCTTGCAGACGCGAAAGGGATAGAGTGAGGATTCGTTCTAAATCCTTCTTAAAGACTTTCCATAACGCAAAAAACATTTTTTTTTGCATTAATTATCACAATTGCATCCCTAATGATGGGAAAATAATTAATTATTTTCTCAAATTTAATTTATGGTAAAGCTGTAGTTCTTTAAAGGGTTAATATCTTTTCAAAAGACAAATCTTTGGTCAAATTTTTACAGCTTATTATTGCATCAAACAGACAGATCAAATATTGATCAATTATTGACCAAGAATTGAACTATCTCAGGTCAAGTCTGCTTGTCCAATAAGTAATTCTCTATGCGAATCTACGTTGACTCAATATTGAGCATTTTTTTTACTGAACTGTTTAAGAGTTTAGAGCTGTGTGGATGACGAAACTACATCCGACCCGAAAAACTTAAAAAAATAGAAGTTTAAGAATTTTTCGCATTAAATTCTAAGAATGATTTATTTAATCTCTTAAAAATTTTTAATCTGACAACAAATTATTAAAGAAAATCTTCTAATCATATTAAATTCAGCCAATTTACCTGATCACGATGGAGGCGCCGGGTTGAAAATAAACATAATTCTTTTTTTTTTATCTCCTTCCTTCGTTTAAAAAAAAATATTTTTTTAGTTATTCTCTAAGGAACTTAACTTCTTTTAAAATATTTTTTTAGTTTTTCTTTCGATTTCTCTCACTTATTTTTATACGAATTTTAACTGAAATTCACCCCACTTAACTTTGTGTATCTTTAACATTGTCTTACGCAACCAAATAAAGAAAATCTTCACAGTTTTCCCTGAAGACTTTTCCACCCCCACCCCCTCACACTCCCAAAAGAAAAGGTTCCTCTGGCCACGAATAAAAAAAAACGACGAAGAAGCCAAAAAGTCGTTCATTTTCTCGCAACATTCCTTCGCTCTTTCGTCCAAATTGATTTCTGTGTGAGGTGCGGGTGGAGAGCTGCCCCATAAAAACGTGCTGGTGCCAAGGATGGATTTCATGCTTTACGATGGATTTGTGCAGCATAGTTGGGTGTGGGGGTTTGTATAAATCAAATTATTTACTTCTAACGCACAAAAGCTCTTTTCCCATCTGCTTTTGGCGATGAGGAGAGTTCACGGCGTTGTGAGTTTGTGTGGATTGTTCTATGGGGGCACGTGGCCTGGCCACACAGCCAAGGATGTGGTGGTGGAAAGAACATTTGTCCGCAATGGGGTCTCTCTCCGTTCCGGGTCAAAGATTCTTTTTTTTTCTCTAGGAGGGAATTTGGAGGATGTTTTGTGTGTGTGTTGTGTTAGAACATCCGGCCCTGCCACACCTCGTAGGCAACCACTAAAAGCTCTTGTTGGAAGCTCTCTGACGAAGATGGAGTTTCTTTCACAAATTTTCGGGTGGGCGGGGAAGGTCTAGTGAGGGGGTGGGGGGTGGCGCAGTGTTAATTGAAAAGAACCAACCGTCAGGAATTCATGAAGAAGGTCAGCAGAAAAATAACCCATTCTAGTGCTGCTGAATGACCTCACTGAACACACTTCAAAACAACGTGGTTTTCACAGAGATGATTTCCCAGTTGGGTCATAATTCACAGCCTGTACGAGAACGAGGGATTGTGGGTTCGTCGTTCATTCTCATTTTTTTTTAATAGAAAATTACAGAAAAAAAACTTCAAAAAACTATTTCCACTTCAACCTCCCTCAAAACAGAAAAAAAAAGAATGAAATATTGTGAAGAAGCTGGTGGTGGGTGGGCTTTGCGCTGGGAAAGAGAACGTACTGGGTGGTTGTGAAGATGAAAATATATATAATTTTTTCTGTGCCAAAGAAAATCCCCCGAAAAGCTCCAATGAAATGTGATCTGAAAGTCAAGCATGGAGCCGAGAGAACATTGGACAGAGTCTTCAACATTTTCTAATGGCTTTCAATCGATTCTCCGTTCCTTGCTTCATGTTGAAATTCAATCCCAGGACGAGAAATGAAATGAGGAGCAAAAAAAAACAGTAAAAACCATCAACCAGGAAAAGTTACCATGAGAAAAACCTTCTTGCACGAAGAGCTAAAAGAACGGAGAAAGGAGCTTTTTTTTTACCACCACGAGGAAGGAATTATAGCTTCCTTCAGGCTCTGTGAGAGGAATTTGTGCAAACGGAAGGACTTCCTGGCAGGGTTGTTTTTTTATATCAACATTTAAAAAATAAAGGAAATAAAACGTAAATTTCCCCCGAAAAAGATTCTTCGAAAAACTAAAAGAAAATCCATGTAAATGATGGGGCGTACGCGTAATAAAATATCCAAAAAAACTTAATGGAAAATGTCACATTTGAATAAATTCCTTGTAAAGAAGAGAAAGGAGACAATTTATTCATTTTTAGTCTTTTATTACATTTAGATATCATTTTGGATTAAAAAAAAATAGAAGAAGCATTTAGAAAGATATTTTGTTGATGCTTTTAGTACGTTAAATATCAGTATAATACACGGGAACTAATTTTTTACACGAGGTGTAATAAATTACTTCTCGTGGTGTAAAATATTACCCGGCTGACCTTCAGTTTCTTGCCAAATTAAATGAGAGGAAAGAAATGAAAGGAAAAGATTTCACTGAAAGAAATCAAACTTTTCAGGCACTAAATCCGGCCTAATCTGAATTTTAGAGCTTGTTTTGTTCTTCAAAAGCACTAAATGTCTTCTTCTTCTTACCTTTAATTTTAGTTCAATTGATGAAGTAGTGCTTTATTAGTACCTAAAAAAGTTCTAAATTTGACATTAGAAGCACTGACAGATTTTTCAGTGTTCTAACAGTATCGACCCCTAATTCAGAATTTTCTTTGTTTATTTATTCATAAAACGAATCAGCTCAAAATTCATAAACTTCTTTTAAATTTAAAGTCAAGCTTAGAAATTAATTTAATATTTTACTGATTATTAATAATCTTAATTTTCTGATGTAAATGAAATAATTCTGACAATTCAATCAGTTGCACCTGAAGTAAAAATATCAGAAAATGTCTTTACTTTATGCCCTGTTTTGGGCGCCATTTTGAATTTCTTTACTCCTTCTGCCTCATCATATTTCTACATAAAAATACGTTTTTCTCCGTTTCTACTGAACCGATTTTGAAGAAATTAAATGCAAATTAAAGGAAATTTAATTTAGAATAAAGTTGTGAACATTAGAAGACTGTTGAGATTGACAATCATTTTTTTTTTAAATCACGCCACGAACTGTACGACTTGAATGCATTTAATTAAATGTTCCCGTGTCTTCTATTGAGCAACTATCTCTCTATTCTCGGGTTGATACTGACGGAAATTTTAATGTTTTGATGATGGAAACCGCCATGCCATTATGCCACTTATGCTTATCTCAATGTTTGTAGGATAACCCCTTCCCCTATAATTTCGAAAATTGTCAGTTATGCCTCAGACAATTGCCAAGAAAAGTCAGTTACAGTACAGTGAAAGAAAATCAAAGAAAAAAGAGGTAAAATTTAAGAAAATTTAGGTCACAAAGTTCACAAGTTAGTCAGTTAATCGTATTCTCTTCAAAAATAGAATCCCCCTACATGAAAATCAGCAAGATCACTCATTTCAGACGTTTGACGATTCCCAAACAAAGACACAATCGAGTAAGTTAGGAAATTTTGAAAAATTGGAAAAATTGAAAGAGATGAAATATTGAAAGAAAAATTGTAATTTATTGAAATGTTTAATAAAAATTCCAGCCACTGAGGAAGACGCACAGTAGCGTCGAAAGCTCTGGCCCCTAAAATTGAAAGGATGTGTTTGGGTTGACCTACCGTCCCTTGGCTGACGCAATTCGGAAGGATTTATCCTAAATCATCAAAATATCTCTCTATTCCTTTGCTATTTTATCAATTCTTTTGCACTTCATTACACCCCAAACTATGTACGATATTTTACATGATTTTTTTTACACAAAAAAGAAAAACAACAAAATTTCTTTCAAGCTTAATTTAATGTAAAGTTGAGACTTTCTTGAGCACTACACAAAGTATTTTAAGTAAATGGGATGTAACACAAAATAATTTGTTACTTTGTAAGAAAATGAGAGAAGAGTTTGGTGTTGAGGAGCGAAGCTCATTAATTACTTTTCCCCTTTTATACAAGCAACACACATCCACCAAAAACTCTCTTGTAGGCTAAACTTTTTAGTCGTCTGTCGCATACCGAAAGCTGCTCCTCTGCATCGACAGAAGATGAGCTTTTATGCCTCTTCTAATGAACACTCTCCCCTCCCCCCCCCCTCCCTTCGCGTTCCCCCGAAATTTTGTCTTTGAGAGGCGATGAAACGTGCAGATGCCTGATAAAATATTCCCTCTTCCCACTGCTAAATAAAAACTTTTCCTGCTCATATTTTCCATCAACGCGCAATGGACAATTGATGGAAAATAAATTTTCAGATTATTGTGGAGATTTTAATGAGTTTTCCCGCATTTATGTGATTTTATTATTATTATGCTAAATATTCTGTGAAATATGGGAATTTAATTGCAATGAGTTAAGCGAGATGGATTTAATTGAGTTCTTTGATGTTGCTGCCCGCATGAGGAATTTAAAATCAATAAAATTACATTCTCTCCCATTTAGCGCCTAAAAGTATGCAGAGGAGCTTTCCTGCTGTGGCCAGATAAAAGCCCTCTGGTGGGAATTTTAAATCAATTTAATTCAGGGAAAATTTTCTCTGTAACGGAGATTTTCTTGATTTTGAAAATAAAAGGAAAAGAGGTGGAAAATGATCATATTTGATGATCTACCTCTTTCCCATCCATAATGTTGTACATAAATGGATGGAAATCTTTGAAGATTTGAGTGAAAAGTTTCAACACGTCGTTGCATTTGCCGTGGGAGGGAATTTCGAAGGAAATTTAATTACAAAGCTGGCTCAAGTTGTTTGGAAAACTTCAAAAAGCTTAATCGCAATTTGAAGAAAATTAATTGATTGAACATGATTTTCTCCGCTATGCTACAGCATAGACGACAACGTTGGAAACTTACTTATTTAATTCTATCCTTAAGAATTTTACACATGTGGCCTAAATTACGTAGTTTCTTATTTAGTAAAAAAAATATTGCTTCAAAAATTGCCTTAAAGTTCTTAAAGTTTTTAGAAGGACGCCATGGCGGCCATATTGTTTTTTTTTAAACCAAAACTGACAGACAGATCCATCTGACGGCATTTGACAGCATGCCATGTTCTAATCAAAATTCAAAAGATAAACCGAAATATTCCAACCGCTTTTCCCGGGAAATTTAAACACAAACCATCTATTACATGAATACATAATTCATAAAATGGGCCAAAAGAAGTGCGAAAGGAGAGACGAGGGGCGGGGTGGATGATGAAGGGTGGAAATGCAAGCTGTCAGTTAATTTTCCAAGCATTACTTGCTCGCGATATTGTTTGTCAAGTTGTCTGCCGTTAGAAAACTCCCCCGTGCCTTCCTCTTGTTGTAAAACCCTCCTTATACATTCGCTCAGTGCTCAATCTTCCCCATCTGTCGTGACTCGATGCCGTGTAGCTGCTTTTTTTGTTATTTTATTTTATTTCTTCCGCGATGGGGAAAAGGAAGAGCAACTGGAAAGCCATGTGAGCGTGCGGAATCCCCAAGGGAGCAACGCTATGGAATGCCATGCGGTGAGCCATATCAACCTTCCGGAATCTCCTGTGGCCAGCAATTTTAATTCATCCTGCCTACAATTCACATAATCCCTCCCCCTTCTCTTCCCCCCACGACGCCCTTAGTCAACATGGCTTTTCACGCCATAAACGTGGAAATACGTGAAAATTATTTTTTAACGTTTTTTTTCTCTTCAATTGGGAAGAATAATTTCCCGGAAGAGAAGTTTTCCTTTTGCAAAAGAAATTTTATTTTTTGGAGGGAATTAAATTGAATTTAAAATGTTCTCTGTGACGTAGGTATAACTTTGTAGCAAGATGTGGAGGTTTTAGTAGTAAACTTATGCTTATACTTAAACACTTTCAATTACATATAATTAAATTTCTTCTTTATCTCCATATGCTACATACAATCAATGGGCAAGAAAAGGGAGATAAGGACAATTTGATTAAATGTATTACATCATTACCATCCCACCACCCACCCACCTCCTTCCAGCAATGCTCATTCTATCTTCTTTGACACACACACTCCCCCAGCCTCAATGTTTACTCTCAAGGGAGGGAATTCCTTTGCATAAACCCCAAACAACCCCTCCCGAAGGAAACCACTCTTCCCTTTTCAAAGGAATTTCGTAATCTAAGGAGGGTTCAAGGGGGATGGGGGGGGGTGTTAAGGACAGGGCGGGGTGGTTGTTTGATAAATCTAAAATCAATCAGGTGTGGTTGCATGTGTTGACCAGAATCGGGACATGGTTGCCCATCCTCTTAATCTTAACTCTGTACAATCACACAATTGATCCTTTGGGTGTTGTGCAGCAGTAACAAAACATTATCGTCTCTCCCCTGTGTGCTCATGCCCCCTCCTACTCCATTAGCCCAATGGGAATTTGCTGGGAATTTGCTGGGAATCAAGAATGCATGGGAGGTTGTGGAGCGGGGGGGGGGTAGTTCAAAGGGCACACAATTTAGTTGGATTTAATGAGGACTTTCATTGGTTTATCTATTTGCCCCTTTAGTAGGTAGGGGGAAATGGGGCAAAATGTTAGAAAATCAAGACCACACATCTCCAATATCTCAGTAAATATTATTTCGTAATTGTTCTAATTTAGTCAAAAGGTACCTTTTATAACTCTAACTAAGCCTATAAAGTTTTATAATAATTGATCTAATATTTTGGGATTTATTTAAAAAACAAATTTTTCGAATTTCAAAGTTACTTTGACCTTTCATTTCAATATCGTATTTTGGCGTATTTCTGTGTAATTTTTTTGATCCAAATGCATTTTTTGATAGAGTAACTATTGCTGAACACGAATTTAGTCTAAATTTTCCGAAAAAATTTTCCGGGTTTTCCCGTATAACACTGATAGTAAAAAGTACCCCTTGGGGCAAAATGTTAGAAACTGTTTTTAAGGCTGTTAACTATTTTTTTGTATATTTATTTTATTTTTTTCCAGTCGGCACACTTAATACTTATAATTTAGCATGTTATATTACTCTCTATTACTAATATAAAATTATTTAAAAAATAAAAAGTGCAATTTCATAAATTTTTCATTTTTTTTATTTTTTGTATTTTTTTTATTAAAAAAAATTTCTAATTGTTACACAAATACCTTATTATCAATTGCTTTTATAGTGTCTAGATGAAATAAATTCATAAAATTGAAATTTAAGGCCAAAAAACGCAAACTAACATTTTGCCCCATGATTTTTGAAACAGGCAAATGTGCAAGGGTTTGGAAAATGGCCTGAAAATGCATTTTCCCGTTGAGATAGAGAAAAATCGTCTGAGACAAAGTTGTAGCCCGGAAAATTTCTTATAAGATAGTCGTCATGAGAATACTCAAATATTTTCAGGAAAATCAGGAAAATGTTTCTCCCAAAAAACTAACAAATTGCCCCATTTCCCCCTACACTAAATTTTTTTTTAAAGTTAGGTGATAATGGGTGGTATTCTAGGATAGAGACACCTTTCAAGATCAAGATAAAAATCAAAATAAAGACCAAGACTGTCGGTATTCTACTTTACGACGAATTATCCAGAAAAGTGAAATAAAAATTTGCGTTATCCTACTTGTCAGTTTCTTGGTTTCAGCTTCGCGCCAAGAAAACTTTAGCGATATCTCTTTCTAACGCATTAATTTTTTATATTGCGCTTTCTCGTTCACTCTCGGATGACAATTGAACGAAAAAACACTTTATGGGAATTTCTTCCTTATGACCATTACATGCAGGAGCCTTGATTGTATAACCTCGGCTATTATTCCCAGGCATTATTTCTCCGGGAATGGAATGTAGGTATATTGTCAGAGAGTTGCTTTCTGCCTCCAGATTATGATAATTTGGTGGTAACTGTACCCACAAAGATGTGTATGCTACTGAAAAATTTTGAATTTTTCGTAAGAATCATGGTCACTTCTTGCAATTGATGGAGTGACCTCTGGATTAGGGATCTCATCCCAGGATTGTCATATCCTGGGATGCTGGTGCAAAAATGTTTGTTTTTCGCCGGAATTGTGGTCACTTCTCATTGGTAATGATAAAGTGACCTCCGGATTGGGGATCTCATCCCCAGATTGTCACATCCTGGACAATTACGGGATGCTGGTGCAAAATTGTGAGTTTTTCGCCGGAATTGTGGTCATTCCTGATTGGTAATGATGAAGTGACCTCCGGATTGAGGATCTCATCCCAGGATTATCAAGCCCTGGACAATCCTGGGATGCTGGTGCAAAATTGTGGTTTTTTCGCCAGAGTAGTGGTCACTCCAACATTACTAATGGGAAGTGACCATAAATCCGGCGAAAAACCCACAATTTTGCACCAGCATCCCTTAATTGTCCAGGACTTGATAATCCTGGGATGAAATCCTCAATCTGGAGGTCACTCCATCATTACCAATCAGGAATGACCACAATTCCGGCGAAAAACCCACAATTTTGCACCAGCAATTCAGGATTGTCCAGGATGTGACAATCTGGGGATGAGATCCCCAATCCGGGGGTCACTTTATCAGCCACTTGAAATTTGCCTTCAAAAATACGCCATTTTTGCTTGCCCGGAAACTTTTGACGGGTAGTGTAGGTAAAGCTCTTAATGAAAATAATAATTCAATAAAGTAAATAATTATAATTCAATATAATGTCATGACCGTTAAACTACTCGATTAATTATCTCTTGATTATTTTAATAAACATTGTTTTTGGGTGGTTACCACCCACCCATCCCCTATTCAACGTTCATAGTGTAAACATTTCAATTTCCCCTAAAATATCATCACGGGCGTTGTTTTTAATGCCGCAAGTGGAACATAATGTTTCGGTTTTTGCGGGTTTATCTACTCCAGCCACCCCCCCCCCCCGCAATTTGAGTTCGACCTAATTGCACGTAAAACAAATAAATTATTGCGCCATATCGCGAGTAATTTAGCAGCATAACGCAACATTATGTTCCTCTTTTTCCAATGAATGGAAATATATATATGAAAAATCATGTGCAAGTAGTTCTACCTCATAAATTTTCTCCATAAACTACATTTATTTACGTACTTGTTGCTCTCTGTCAGCCAATTTTTCCAGGGAATTCTTTTGTGGTAAAATTCTATTGAGTCTCTGGGAGAAATTTTTCTTTTGACTTATCTTCTGAACTTTCGAGTATTTTATTTTTTGAGAAATTCTTCTAATGAGCACAACTTATCTATATTTGAAAAAAAAAATCAGAATAAAAGTTCTTAAAGCGTTTTAAAAAATGTTTGAAATCACTTGTCTAACTTTCTCTCATTTTTCTCTCCTTTATCGGGAACTTTTTCTCCCAAAGTTTTCCACCCACGCAATGACTATCCCCCTTTAACTCTACAAATTGCATTGAAAACTTCTCAAATTGAGCCACAGAATTTACTCTTCGTCATCCGCATGTATACCCTTATTGTAACCTTCCATGAAAGAATGAATGCAAAAAGGAGGTGATTATCTGTTGCAAAAACTGCTCAAATATTCGGAATTTTCATAAAAAATATTCGATTTTTTTCAAGATATTTAAGAAAAACTTCTTTTTTTTATCTGTGTTGGAAAAGTTAAGTAAAGACTTTCAACAGAGTAGAATAAATTGAGAAAAGTTCGATAAAGCTTCGTAATATGTGATTAAATAGCGCAAAATACATCTTAAACCACGCAGATTGCAGTGAAAAATGCTTTAAGGCTCCAACAGATGGACGAGAAATTCCTCGTGCGGTGCGGCGCGGCGAGGATTTCGTGGCCCTTCGTCGCTTCGGATTGGCCGAAAAACGTTCTCGTACGGTGCGGTGAGAATGTGTGTGCCATCTCTCGCTTCTGATTGGCCGAAAACCTCGCCGCGCCGCACCGCACGAGGAATTTCTCGTCCATCTGTTGGAGCCTTAAGTTGAAAAGAATTACGCGTTGTGCGATAAAAAGTACTTCAAATGCCATTAAAATTACTTAAAAATGTATACAAAATTTTTATTAAAAATATCTTTAATTTATAAAAATTTCAACGAGAAAAAAAAAGAAATTTCCTAAAAATTGCGAAATATTTAAATTTCTGAATTAAAGTAATTAAATTCAAATTAATTACCAATAAAAATTGATTTTATAATAAAAATAGGCCTTATTCAGGAACCAAGAAACCCTTGAAATCTTTGAATTTTGTTCTGAAATTTCAAGCGAATTTCAAGGGTTTTTTAGTCGCTAAATAAGGCCCAATATCCAGAATATTCTTATGTTATGTCTGCCACTGACTTCCCACAATCAACCTCAGCAAGAAAACAAGAGAAAACTTCTTTCTTTTCTGCTTTTTCTGTATCAAAAACTTTCTTTCAAATGAAAAAAAAAAAACAAATATTCAGAAATATTCCGAATAAATCCACAAATATTCACCAGATAGACACCCCTTGAAGAAATTCAACCTCCTACATAACAACGCACAGTTAATCCTGTGATCCTCCGTACCTTATTGAAACGTCTAAAGAGAGCGAGATGAGGTCACGGTGGGAAGGGGAAGTTTGTGAACTACATTTTATCTAAACCAATCTATCTTTTGGGGTTCTAACAGCCTCCAGGCGATGCGAATATTTTGTACAAAAGCTCCCCATTGCGGGTTGATAGAAAAAGTTTTCCACCCGAAAATGACTTTGAGGTTTTACATATATATTTACTTTGAAAAAAAAAAAAAGCTTTAGGGTGTGATTTGCGGGGGTTAGTTGTTCCACTTCCTCATCCCTTTGACGCATTTTATTTACTTTTTTTATTTTTTAGAGGAAAATTCTGATGAATGGGCTTGATCCTAAATCTCCTCTGACTGAGCATCTTTTTCACTTTACCGAGACATGGATGATTCTCTTTTTTTTATCTTTGAAGGGGATACTTTTTGATCCCCAAAATGGGTCAAATCTCTGTCAGCCACACAGTTTCTTTCTTTTTCTTGATTTTATTGCTCTTATTTTATAGTTTGGACACGAATTAACTTTCTCTCTCAAGATTAAGGGGTCTTCTCTTGCAATATAGTCTCAGAGAGCTTTCACAAACCCTCCATTTGGGTGAGAGAAATGGTGGTTTGCTCATAAAATAGTTGAAAAAGAAGAGAAACTCACTGCTGTGGAAATTCCTTAAAGATAATTGAAGAGGAGCGAGAAGGGTTAAAAGCTTTGAAAGCTCTTGTGAAAAGTTATATATAGGCAATCAGTTGGTTTCATTTTCTCAGTCAGACAATCTGAATTTGTAGGACGATGAAAGGAGTTTATTCATTTTGAGTAATTGTTCAAATAAGTGCAAAAAACATTCAATTTTTCAATGAAATCACATGAGAAAACCTTTAAGACATTTTCCTATAAAATATGGAAGCCACGCCTTTATTTTATCTCATTTTGTCAAATCCATAAAGCATATGCTTCAAGACTTTCATTGAAGAGTTCTTAAGCATCAAACAGCCTTACATGACGAATATTACATAAAATGTCTTTGGCGAATTCCAAACCAAATAAATTTGAATATTTGCCTTATAAGATAATTTTATTATAATTATTTTTTTCCTTGAAAAAAAAAAGGATTTTCTAACGAAGGTTTAGAAAGAAACAAACATCAGACGTTCGAATTTTTTGTGAATAAAAAAAATCTAACGTAAGAAACTTTTTTTTTTGGGAATGTGAGAGGCTTTTTTTATTTTTTTTGAAAATTGTCAAAGTTTTTTTTTTTAATAAATTGTCAAACGTTAGGAATTTGAAAAGGATGTGAAACAATTTGAAATATTTATTTAAGGTTTTTAATAAAATAAAACATTAGAATTTCTGATTGGATGTGAAGCGTTAGAACTTTTCCATTGTACGTCAAATGTCAGAAATTGATTCAATTTGACAGTTACTAATGTCAAAAATTACAAACTTAAATATCTTAGCCGTTAATGATTCAGATGGTTCAGGAGTTTTAATATTTTTTCGTATGTAGCATTTTAGTTTCAATAAATTTATTATTTAGTGGTTACTTTAAATGCATTTAAGTTACCTTTAAAAATTGAAAAATCAAACGGATTTTTTTGCAGAATTTCAGCTACCTTTTCATTCAATTTCTATTAATTAAATTTGAACAAGAGAATTTATAGAACAAACTCACCATTTTCTTCCTCCAGGCATTGAGAGACGTCGAGACGTTGCTGGAAATGTACAAATAACCCCCCGAAGGACTTTTCTCCGGCCACATGCTGCCCCCCTCGATGCACGACGAAAAAACTTGTTCACTTTTCATCTGTATTATATTCTCTACAATAATACAATGTCATAATTAATTATTAATTAATCAATATAATGCAAAATATATAATTATAAATTTATCTCTGATTTATGATTCTTCACTTTTTTTTATTTAAACTGCAAGTGGCTGATTTTTTTTTTGTATAAGAATTACTTTAAATAAACACCTCTTTTTCGGCTTTCACACTGCGTAATTTTAATGAGAGTTTTTTTTTATTATTATTATTTTAGCTCTTTGTCCTCCATTAAAATTGCGCGCTTCATTCGGCACGATTTAGAAAAAGGAATAAAAAAATAATTTCAAATGAAAATTTAAAGTAAATTTCACTGAAATTCTTTTTTTTCTTCTACTTCCTTAACACCATTTTTATGTTTTCTTTTTTTTTTAATTCCACTCTAAGACTTTTTTTTGTCATTATTTATCATTTTCTTTTATTTTACTTTAATGATTAAAATTAATTTCTAAACTTTCTGCTCTACCAAATCTTTTATTTTTTTCTTTGCTATATATCTCTCAACTACATATTGTGTGTGTTTATTTTATTTATTTCTTCATTTATAATTTCTATAGGTTTTTCTTTAATGAGAGTGAAGTAAAAAATAAAAATTTTTTCATTAAAAATTGTGTGATTAATGTGATAAAAATGATGGGATTTCTGTTTTGTTTAAGATAAACGTCCAGAGGCGCCACACTGAAAGCTTTTTTTTTAACTCACTCAGCTTAATGAGATTTTTTTCTATAAGTTTCTAATACAAAATTATTTTCACTTTTTATTCAAAAATTAATTCTACTATTCGCTATTATACTGATACCCACTGCTAATCCTTTTTTTTAAGCTTTAAAAAAGGATTTTTCTGGGCAGAGTGGAGGGTGTTTGCTTAGCAGAGGGGAAGGGGAGATAATTCAGAAGCATAAAAAGAATTTTAAAAAAAATAGAATTGAAAAAATGCCCTCACCCATAAAAGGAAAAATAAGAATAAAAATAAAATTAGGAAATTAACATATTTTCTTTTTTTAAATATATTTACAGGATTTATTTATTTTTTATTTCTTTTTTTATTTATTATTGACTTAAAGAAATTCTACGTCACATTTTTTCTCACCTCGCTATCATCATCAGCAATTTATTTATTTATTTTTATTAATTATTTATCATCTTAGTTTATCAATATTTTTTATTATTATATAATTTATTTTTTTGCATCATCAAAATTCATCTTTCTGCACTTTAGCACGCATTTTTTTTTGAGGGGGTGTGATTTTGTTTTTAATGAAATGAGAATTTTTGTAGCCTTTTCTTTTTTTTTTAGAGTGCATTTAATGAGATTAAAATTCAGTTATTTATTTATTTATTTATTATTTATTTCTAGTTTTTTGTGTTTAATGACTTTTATGCGATTTATTGTGTTTTTTAAAAAGTTTTTTATGGATCATTTCGAAAACTTTAGGATTGGTTCTGTTAAAAAATATTTTCTTTTGGTAAATTATCCTAGACACAAGACTGATTTGTCAGTAAATGTGTCTCAGCTGAGAGATCTGTAAAAATCTTGCAATTCTTTTTCACAGAATACCACAACAATAAGAAAATTTTTTTAACAGAGGGTGAAATGCACTAGTCAGACAGTCTTAAGATTCCTTAAGAAAGACTTCAGTTTTGTTAAAATTTTTAAAGTTTTCTTAAGATTCTTTAAGTTTGGTTAAGATTTATGAAGAAAAATCTTAAGAATTTTAATTTTTTCCTGAGAAATCTTAAGTTTTCTTAAATTTTTCTCAAGATTCTTTAAGTTTTCTTAAGAATGTCTTAAGTTTCTTTAAGAAAATTTAAGATTCTTAAATTTTTTTAAGAGAAACTTAAGATTCTTAAATAAATCAAGCAAAATACATATTTTTGATGATTTTTACGAATTTCAATTCCTCAAGATGATCAGAAAAAGTCATAAAAAAATGCATTTTGCTCAATTTACTTCAGAAATCTTAAGTCTTGCTAAAGAAAACTTAAAAATCTTAATTTCTTTCTTATGATCTTAAGTTTTTTCTTAAGGATTCTTAAGAAATCTCTTGAAAACATTCTTAAGAAAACCTTAAAGTTCTTAAGAAAATTTAAGTCTGTCTGACAATGTGAATTTCACCCAGAATCAACAATTTTGTCAGAAAATCCTTTTGAAAAATTCTTTTAAGGGGAAAATTTAATTTTCAAACCTTCTTCATGAATGAGAAAAATAATCAATGAGATGAAAATGTTGAAATGTTCTAAGTAGAAGCTACCATTTCTTTTAAAAACTATTTATTCTCTCTCTCTTTTCATCCCCTAAAGAACACACAGATTTAACTTGATTATTTTATTTTTCTTCATTCTTTACGATTTTCTCACGTTTTATTATTTTTTTTATTAAATTCTTTCTCCATTGAATCTTATTGACTAATTTAAATCTTTTTTTTCTCACCGAGAGAATCTTTCATTTAATAAGAATATTTTTTTCTCCATTTTTTCCCCTTTTGCATGGAAGAAAATTGAAAGAGAATCAAGGTATTTTCCTCCCCCAAAAAAACAACAAAAAATACCTCATTCATCTCTCATCGCAATTACTTATATATAGCAGAACAAAGATCATGAGGAGAATGGTCCAGACTACACACACACACACACAGGCATACAAAAGAGCTCAACATTAATTCTCCCATAAGGAGCCTCTTGGGAAAGGAGCAAGAAAAAAAAACGAGGAGTAGTGAGACTTTTATATGGCAGAGAATGGGATCAGAAGAGCTTCTTTTCTTTCAGCTTCACCTTTCACATCCAATACCCTCCCCCTGCCCTTAACCATGGGGGTCATTTGGAATTCCACAAATTCCTCTTCTTCTCTCACATTTTCCGCATTTCCCTCACACAGACAGGCTATTGTTTGTATGCCATGAAGGTATTTTCTCTATCAGTTCGATAGACGCCACATCTCAATTTATCCAACTCTTCAATCCACCCCCGAGATTTTCCACAAAGTCAGGGAAATATTTGATAATTTACTGAGAAAATTGATTTATTGCAAATTATTGAAGAGGCTTAACCGGCAAAGAATTTAAGGAGAAAATTTAATTTTTAAACACTTAAATTGGATTAAAAAATCTCATCATGTAGGGGTATTCAAGGCATTAATTGTAATGTTGCTTTACGCAGTTTACTAAAATCTCTGACAGCTGTCAAATTGACTGACAAATGTAAATAAATTATCACTGAAATGTCAACCTTTAATATCAAATTGTTATTTCAAACGCAAGTTTAGGAATATAACTGTTTTTTTTAAATTGTTTTTCTTCTTCTTTTTTTTTTAATTTTTCAGGAGATGACGTCATTTTTAGACATTTGTACAGTCCATATTTTTTTTTTAATCATTGCGAAAAAGTTAGGAAAACTGTCAAGTGTCATTTATCAGGAGTGAACGTTTCAAGAATTTCACAGTTGAGAATATGTCAAATTCATTTTTTAAAAAATGTTTCAAATAGTGTCAAACTTTAATGAAATCAATTGTTAATTATTGTCAAATTGACATTTAATTATCTGTCAAATTCCTAATTGAATTTTTTTTATTTGTAAAAAATGGAAAAGTGAATTTCAAACACGTCAAAATAGCAAACTTGTCAAACTGTTATGAATTTCAAATGTCAACAAATGTCAAACTGATTAACTTGTCAAATCCCTTGTAATTTTTTCTTTTCAAATATTTATGGTAATTTTAAAAATATACTACATTTGTCTATTTTTTGAAAAAAAATATCATAGTTCAAATTGGGACGATTTGTAAACTTCAAACACAAAAATACGTCAATCTGACATATCTGTCAATTTATTTTTTTTAATTTAAATATATGTCAAACTAAAATATATCTTTCAAACTGAGACATTTGCAAACAGGACGTTTACTTTAAACTAAAATATCTGTCAAAGTGACATCTGACAATTTTACATATCTTTTAAATTGAAATATTTGTCAAATTGACACATTGGTTCAACAACCAATTTATGAACTGACATTTCTGACAATTTAACGTATCTTTTAAATTGAAACATCTGTCAAACTGAAATATATTTCAAATTAAAAGATCTGTCAGATCATTATTTACGTCAAATTCACAAATGTCAAAAAATCATTTTCTGCATAAATTCTCGCATTTTTCCACCCTAAAAAGCTACGGTAATACGCATTTACTTTGCAAATGCAATGGAGAAGTCTAATAAATGACCACAAAAGTCATGATTCTCGCGGTGATTTATCACAATTTGCGTGTGAGAACCACAAAACAATTTCCCGCAGCTAGAGGGCGTAAAGAGAAAAAAAACTGCCCATTTATATTAATCCCAAATGACCGTTGCTGGGGGCTGAGGACTAGGGTGTTGGGTGTCAACAATCAGTGGAAAATATTTTATTACCACCTTGTGAATTAAGGACGAATTACTGCGGGTTTTTTTTTCTCGTTTGTTTTTTACGACAGAGAGTGGCCTAAAGTTTTTTTTTTTCGTTTTCCTTTAAGAGCATCACATCATTATTTCTCATTAATGGATGATGAGCACTATGTGCGTTCTTTTGAGGGTATATAGGAGGGAGTAATGAAGGGAAAGAATGAAGAAGAAGAAGAAAAAAGAAGCTCTCGAGGATGTTCTTCAAATACGAAGGAAATTGTTATTCTTTTACTTTTTCGTGGGGCGAGTTGTTGGTTTATATGTAAGGTGGGGGTGACTGTGAAGTGGGAACCACTTGAGAGAATTTTCACATTATTTCATTTACCCATCATTATCACGAACCTCTTCCCAAAACAATCCCAATAAGTACATTTATTTTATTATTTTTCATCCCTTTCATTTTCACCTTTTTCGCCCCTTTTTGTGTGTTTTCTGCACCGGTACAACCTCCGGCATTTAAGGGAGGAATTTCAAACACAAAAAAAGGATTCTTTCAATTTTTGAGGGAAGATTCTTCCCACATCACATTCATTCGTAATTTTTCTTTGAAAATTTCTACAGCATTTCACGCATTTTTGCACATTTTCACTCAATTTTCACTCAAATTTTTGCTCTTTGCGGAGATTTTTCATTTTGTGATTTTTCTAACAAATTTTTAATTCATCCCTTTCAGTCAACTTTTATTCCGCACTTTGCATTAAAAAATCATTTTTTATACAAATAGATTAAATTTAATTTTTTTATATTAAAGTTTCAATAAAAAAAATCGGTCCGAGAGAAAAGCGCTGAGCGCTGGCAACACTGATTGGTAGTTTTTCTTCTTCTTTTAAATGAGGCGTAAACCGTTAAAAGAATTTTCTTTCATGTGGAAAGGAGCGACACAGCTGAGGTTTTCACTTCAATTTCTCCGCAGCAAAAACTAATAAATCAACTCTCACAGAAGCGAAATATTTCATCATTAATTTTATTTCATCCACCCCCCAACTCCCGGAAAAAGCTCAACCATATGGGGAAACCCCAAAAAGCCGAAGAATTTTTTTTACAGTAAAACCTCGATGTAGGACGAAGTATTTTAGGAATATTCTCAATGCAGCATGAGCAATCTCTGAATATTTTTATTGTCTTACAAATATTCTGAATAACAGGAATATTTGGATTATTTCATTGGAGATTCTTTAAGTTATTTGAATATTCGTTTAAAATTCCTATTATTCTCCTATTATTCCGAATACTTTTTAAGTATCCCGAATAATTATAAACTATTCTTTTAATATCCGGAATATTCCCTAAATATTCCAATTATTTTTTTTTATTTAGATACTTTAAAAATTTGTAAAATATTCTGAATATTTCTTAAATATTTCAAATATTCTACAAATATCCTTAATATTCGCTAAATATCTAGATTAATCTTGAAATATCAGGAATACTTTTTTAAAATATATTAAATACTTTAAATATTTTCAAAATATTTTAAAAGCATCCAAATCATTGCGATTACTTAGCAAAAAATTCAAACTCTGTTTAAATATTCGGAATATTCGTCTAAGATTCTCCAAATATTTCACAATTATCCCGAATCTTCTTAAAATATTCGGAATATTCTCAGAAAACGAACTGAAACGGCGCCAATTTCTTTTTTTAAATTTAGAATTACATTAAACACAAAAATCTTAATGAGAAATTCTTTTTTAAAAGAGCTTTCAAAATCAATTTAATGTCCACAAAATTAATAAAAATTCTTTAATGAATATTTCTCCTGAACTGAGACCTGACTGTTTTCTTCTGAATATTTTTTTCAACATTTTTTTTTGCGTGTTTGCCATACCCCCTAAAGAATTTTCCATTTAATTACATTTGACGTGCAAGATATTCTTTCATTTTATTTCTTCTTCAACACTCGTGCCATTCGATTGACGGAACGAGGGTGTGGGAGGGAGGGGTGTTACGGTGCGGTGTGTGTGATGTTTGAATAATGCGAAATTATTGAGACAAAGAGTGGGCTTCTCCCCTTGAAATATTTCCACCGCTTCTGCCTATGAGAGTTTTCTCGTGATTAATTTTTAGCATTTGCGAACGACAAGCCTTTTCTCCTTCACATCGTTTGTTTTTTTTTTCTCTCTCTAAATAAACTTTAAGAGGAATCTGAATTTTTATTTGTTTATTTTCACAGAGAGAGAGGTTGAAGAGAACGGAGAATTTTGCTTGGAAATTAGAAGAATTAATTTTAAAAACATTGAGGTTATGTCGAGAAAGTGAGGTTAGCGTCATGACGCGATCATTTCTTTCTCCCTCTAAATAAACTTTAAGAGAAATCATAAGTTTTATTTGTTTATTGTCACAGAGAGAGGTTAAAGAGAACGGAGAATTTGTTGAAATTATGAAAGAGAAGTATCCCGTTAAGCAGAATATAATATAAAAATTTGCTTGAAAATTTGAGACATTGAGGTTATGTTGAGAAAGTGAGGTTAGCGTCATGACGCGATCGCTAAAATCTCTATATTTCGGGCTTTTCTAACTCTTTCAAGCTTTCTCTTCATTTTCCTGGCTCAATTCGAAGGCTTTTGGGCATATAATTCTTTCGACTGACTTCAAATAGATATATTTTGCATACTTTCAGGTGTTTTTCTCCCTGCATTTGAGCTCTTTTTTCGAATACTTTTCAGTGGCTAATTTTGTTTCATTGAGAAACTGCATTCATTTGAGAACTTTCAGCAATTTCAATTTGAATGATTATCTGGAATTTATGTAATATTCATCAATTTAACTTTGCACCCTTTGTTATTTAATTCCGAATATATTTAATTTATATTGCTCTTCAGTATCCGAACGATTGTAGTTGAATATTTAATTGAAATTCTCGAAAAAAAGGGAGAAATGATACAAACAAGGAATAAAGTACCAATGAAATAAATTATATTTTTTACTACCTACTTTTTTAACATTCTTTCCGTCCATTTCCAAGGGAAAATATTTATTAAAAAAAAGCATTAAAATGCATTCGCCCAATTATGGGCAACATTAAAAATCCAATTATTTACTTTTTTATTATTCAATTTCCATTTGAAAAATCTCCTTTTCGTCACTCAATTTGAGTGTTGAATTTTCTGGCAGAGAATAAATAAATAAATAAGGTCTGAGCTTATTAATAAAATGTATCAAATTAATTCAATTTAATGGCTATTTGCAAGAGTTTTTTTTTTCCTTTGAATTTGAGCACAGGGAAATATTAACTAATTTTATCATTTAAAAGCCATTTTCAATGGGGAAAATTCCATCGTTGTGGAATGAAATTAGAAAATTTTCTGATTTAATTAGAGGAAAATTTACACAACAAATTTGTTCTCTAAACATGCCGCAAGAGACAATGGCATATGTGCCACATGATATGTTGTCGTACGTCAATTCCTCATGAGACATCCATGGTTATACATTGAAGAGCACGATTTGATTCAATATGTTCGCGGTGGTGGTGCGTGGGAATGGAAAATTGACGATGTCACCGAGATGATGGAGATGAAATTGCCATTATAGCAGGAAGCTTTCCCTCTTTGAATGGAAGGAGTGTGTGTGTGTGTGGAAATATTAATCAAACTCAAATGAATTTTCCTTTTTGAATTCACTTTTTTTTGTTCTTATTTCATCACCCACATGGTTATCTATTTGATGGAAAATCTTCCCCAAAACATTTCCCTTTCCCTCAATAATAATCTTTGACGAAAAAGCTCTTTTGATAGGAGGCAAAATTACTTTTTCTCATCAATTTTTTCAACTCAAAAAGATGCAGTTTTTCAAGGAAAAAAATGGTCTGAATGACCAAAGTAAAATTGCAACGATCTGTCTGCAATGGAAGCTGAGGAAATTGCGAAAAAAAACAGAGCTTAAGATAATAAATAAATTCAAAGAATTTTTAAATCAAATAATTTAGTTTAATTAGACGAGGAAATGTTAAAGAAAATCTATAAATTTCACTAAAATTAATTAATTTGCCTCTAAAACCAGGACGGAAATATTCTAAATTACAATGAAAATCTGTAAAATCTGTATTCTTTTAGGCGCATTGTGGTACTTTAAGGACAAAAAAATTTAAAAAAAAAATTACAGAGGAACATTTTAACCCTTTCGCGTCCTCTTGAAAGATGCGCTCCTTCTCTATCATGATATTAAACAATTTCTTATGCAAAAATGTCTTCTTTGGCCTCTTTTGCATGATTTTTAGTGCACTTGTGACCAAGGGGTGTTAATAATCTATCAAATATTTACGAAAATCTGAATAACACGAGAACATAAATCGAAAAAAAAACTTTGTCTTTTCGGCTTGAGTTTACTACTTTTTTATGAATTAATTTTAGTCATTTTTAGGCTTTAATTAATTATTTTTAAGGCTTTTTGAGATTGAAAACTCTGTCTTTTTAGAGGATGAAAACCAAATAATACTTTGAGGCTTGAATTTAGTATGTTTCGGATTGAATTTACAACCTTTTGTTCTTTTTAGGCTTGAATTAAATATATTTTTCTAAGATTTTTGCCTCAATATCTGCCATTTTAGGACTGAAAAAAAAATTTTTGTACTTTTTTTTTAAATATTGAATTTAGCATGGTTTCGGCTTAAATTTACACCTTTTTTGGGCTTAAATTAAATACTTTATAGATTTTTGCTATTTAAACTGATACATGTTATGATTAAATACCAATATTTTGATTTCTTTGACCCGAATATTTTCGAAGATCCGAAAAATTTCATTGAGATAAACACGCCTTGATCAGAGCTAAAAATAATAAATTTAAGGAATTATTTTAAGGAAATATTTTAGTTTAATTTATCGAGGAAATGTTAAAGAAAAAATTACTGAGAAAAATTAATTTGCCTCTAAAACCAGGAAGGAAATATTCTAAATATATGAAAATTTGTATAAATTCTATGCGCATTGTGATACTTTGAGGACAAATTAGTTTAAAATAAAAACAATAAGGAACAATATTAACCCTTTCGCGTCCTCTCGTGATATGTTTACCTATGGATGCTCTCAGAGACAATTTCTCACGCAAAATGTCTTCTTTGGCCACATCTGTGTGATTTTTAGCTCATTTGTTGTTGGAAAAATATTTAAATTCATTAAAATTTGATAAAATTATACGTTTATAATTATTCGTGTGCCTCCAAATCTGTCCCTAAACTCTATCCAATAATCACCCGAATGTATGCAAATTGAGGAAAATCCCTTAAACCTTTAGAGGCATTTTCAATGTTTTGTGGAAAAATATAGGGGAATGTCGGTCAATGCGAACCTTTTACTGATTTTTTTTTAATTCACTTTTATTTAAACCCGATAACACTTAAAATTTAAGAACTTATGAGAATATTAAAGGCATTTAATGGACCTTAAAATAGTACCAAATTCAAAAATATTAATTTCTATTTAACCGTATGAACGCTGTGATCAAAATACTCACGCGCATTGCCATGGGGTACATGAAGGACTCTATAAATTTTTTTCACAAAATAAGCAAATTCTTTCCATCAAATGCACTTTAATAGACTTCTTGATACACGCTTAAAACTCTTTTATCCATTTTGGAACGAAAAAAAATTTTAAACGCGATTTTTGATAATTTTTTTAGGTTAGAATTGTCGAGAAATAAAATGAATTATAGTAAGTACTATGAAAACATACAAATTTGATCGTTAAACTATTTTTTGAATTCCCTTTGTTGGTTTATAGGTGTTAACCTACGAAGACCGATATTCCTAACCTCAAAACCCTTTAATTTGAATTATCTCTCAAAAACAAAATGTGTTTCAAAGGTTCTTTTCAAGCTTTCTAACGAACTTTAAGTAACTTGAACTTCCCTACACACAGATGTAGAATTTATCACGGAATTTTCAATAGATTTTTAGTTCTGTGACAATTGAAAAGAGACAAATTGGCCACGGTGACCACCAAAATGCTCCATCGAACTGAAATTTTTACAGAATCTTCTCAGATAAATTAAGGAATTTATTTCCAAAAGATTAGTTTTATTCTTATAAGAATTAGAGCGTAATAGTTCGAAATATAGCTCTAAGGTCAGTCACGTACCCTCTCATGGCAATACAAAGGTTAAAAGAAATTCTTACATTCCTCTACAATGAATTTTCAAGAATAATTTGTAGATTTGTGCCAGTTAATTTTTCTCTCAAAAAGCTCAAAGTTCTTGTTTGAAAAAAAAACTCCCAAAAGTATGCAAATGAAGCTTTAAATTGATTTTTTTCTTCTTCTGGATTTCCCTGCAAATCAAAGCCCTTTTGTTCTAAATGAAAATGTCAGTAAAATCACAATGAAATCATCAACATTTCAACCCGAAATAATCTTCTCTTCGTGGAAAACCCTTCAACGCACATTACGGGATAAATTAATTTGCGGTATATCTGTGCAATTTGAAGTTTTAACTTTTGTGTGGCAGTGCAAATTTCTGCATTTTCTCACTCATCTGCACACACACCGCTTTTGAACGGAAACTACTACTGCTGCTTCTGTGAGAATTAAATTTAATTTTCTATACCAAAGTTGATGCCACAGATATTCTCTGCCTCCTCACACATGAAGTCACCTTCGCGGAAAATTCAATTTCAACAAATCCCACAACACCTTCATCTGCATAAATTTTCCACCAACTCCTCTAATTTTTTCTTATTTAACCCCCCGTGGTTGTGGGTGGGAAGGAAGAAAGTTTGTTGGTGGGAAAAATGAGGTAATATTCATTTGAAAAATAAATTGATGTCACCTCGAGTGTCGCTCCACTTTTCATTTCTTTCATAGAATAAATCACTTTAGGGAAGAAAAATTATTAAAATTGCACGGAAAAATTACTATTTTCCCACTTTTTCTCTCCTCTCGCAAAAAAAAATTATAATTCTCTCTCAAGATAATTTAAAGAAAAAAAAAAACTTTTCTGTGTGTCTTCACTTAATTTTTTTGGTTTTGAAATTTCTTCAATTCAGAAAATTCATCCAGAAAATATCGTTGAAAAAAAATGTATAAAGGCAAAACTTTTAGGGGAAAATCTCTCTCAAAAGAGGAAAAAAATAAATTTCTCCCAACCACATAATTTCATGGGGTGGTGTGGGGGAGGAAGAGTTCTTAAGAAAAATGTTTTTTGTCTATATTTACAGTGTTGTCGTTCGCAGCAGCGATGCAATGATGTTGTTGTAGCCAATTTTGCTGTTCCGATTGGTTGCAGCAGCAGCCGCGGCGGCGGGATTCTTGGCCGCTCCCTTTGCTCCTTCATCGGGTTTTTCTTCATCATTCGGCGGATCCTCCGCTTCCTCCTCCACCAATTCTTCCTCAACCTCCTCAACAACACACGAATCTTCCTCCTGAATTGCCCGCGGTGGAGCCTCACCATCACTTAACCCCCCCATTGGTGGTGGAAGCTGCTGCTGCTGCTCCGGTTTTGGATCGAGTCACAGTCGAAGGTCATACGCGATTTTTGAAGCAATATTCTTGAAGCCAATACTGGTACCTATTCCAACGGAATTTTCATTTAATTATCAGTTAATTTTTTTGAGAATTAATTTGAAAATTTTAGGATTTTAGAAGGGTGTTTGGATTGTTAAATACACGCCTATAAATTTAAAAAAAAAGTTCAGGCTTATCTCCAGAAACTCCTAATTTTTTTATTGAAAAGAAAATTTAGTTCACAAAAAAGGAATTTTTAAAAATATATTTTTGGTAAATTTTTTAATGTTTAAAAAGTAATTAAAAATTTGCTCAAAAGTATTCTGATTTTTGATGAAAACTAGTCTTCATTTTAACTATTAATCATTTTTATTATTAATACTTTCTTTTAAGTTGAAACATTTAATTTTTTTTTGTTCAGAGGCTTAATTTCTTAGGATAAAAAGTATTTAGACATTTTTAAATCAATAGCCCAACTTATCAGTTGAAGGACACAAATTTCCAACCTGAAACTTTGGGCTTAATTTTGTATTATAAAGAAAACAATTTTTCAGATTTTCTTTTGTCGAACTTCTAGTATTTGAAGTCGTCTACACATAGATGTAGAATTTATCATAAGTTGGATAGATTTTAATCTATGGCGGTTTAAAAAAAATTAAACTGGCAGCGATTACCAGTTTTGTCCTCCAGTGTTAAAAAGCTTTGTACATAACCTCAAATCCTATTTATTATTCGATTTTTGAGGTTATGTTTAAAATGAAGCGTCCTTTGGAAATTATTCTATGAATATGTTTCATATTTAATAAAATTACATTTCAGAGTATTCTTCTGTAAGGTAATTTCCAGACAGAATAATTAAAATAATTAAAATTCAAAACTTCGGTTTTTTACTACGAAATTTTTAATTTTAATATACGCAATATCTCATTTCTGTAAAGAAATATTCAAGATTTTGTCTCTCACTTGTTATATACAGAAAAATTTCAAAATTTGCATTGAAATATTCAATATTTTTGTTAGAAAATTCAAATTCTTCGCCACAATAATAATTTGTGTCAGAAATATAAAATTTTTGTACAAAAATATTCTCTATTTCTTTGAAATATTCATTGTTTTTGTGAAATTTTCCAATTTTCTCTCAGGAATTTTTAGTTTTTCCACAGAAATATTCAGTTTTGCCGTGAAATTTTCAAATTTTCGATTATAAATATTTAAATTTTTCATCGAAATATTCAAATTTAGCATAGGAATTATGTGAAGGAGTTTAACGACTGAAGAAATTACATAGATTACAAAGATTACGTAGGAATTATTCAATTATCAAAGCAATATTGAAATTCGCCACAGAAATATTCATTTTTTGCTCTGAAATTTTTTATTTTTGCTCAGAAATAATCATATTTCCCTGCAAAGTATTCAATGGTCTCTCAGAACTATTTTTTCTTTTCACAAAAATAATCTGTTTAGCTATAAAATCACAGCTAAAAAATGAATTTTCCTTCTGCAATTTTCATTTTTCCATCCTAAATAATTCACGTGGAAAAAAAATCAAATTCAATCAGATAAATTCAAATTCAAATAAAA
Organism: Lutzomyia longipalpis; assembly: GCF_024334085.1. Lineage (NCBI taxonomy): Eukaryota > Metazoa > Arthropoda > Insecta > Diptera > Psychodidae > Lutzomyia > Lutzomyia longipalpis. The sequence continues at coordinate 17,673,949 of NC_074710.1, read as the reverse complement.
CGAATGAAAATCAAGGAAAATGACACGAAGAATATCCTTAACAATGTACATTCATTCCTTGCATTCATTAATAAGAATTTTATTTGAATTTCCTTCAGTTTATACGATTTTATTCAATGAACTATCATTATGTATACTTAATGTTATACATCATCAAGATTGAAAGAGCTAAAGAGCTAACAGGATTATGGTGCTGCTGCTGCTGCTCTTGCACCACATTCATCCTCTTCATGTGGAAGATCAGCAGGAGGATTACAGAGAGAGTGGGCGGATTATGGGGTTCATTTACAAATCAAGAGGATCGTTGGTGGTTGATTTAAATTTAAAAGGAAAATTCATGAAAATCTCATCTAAAATTCCACGAGAGACGAATAAAATATTGATTGCAAGTGAAAAGGGAAAATACGGCCAATTTCAGAGCAGAATTTTCCTCTCTCGAGAGAGAGAGAGAATTGCTCGTTCGTACACTTTGTTGGGTTTTGTTATTTAATTTTCCAATAATGTAACATTGATTGCACGATGAATTGCAAAGCAAAAGTCATTTGAGATAGGTAAGCATTTCACGTGGAGAAATTCTCAGAGTGTGGTTTCTGTGCAATCACGTTTCCGACGTTTCCTCGCATTTATTGGACTCTCAACACGCGGAGAAATTCTGTGAAATGTATAATGGAGGAATTTTCCTCGTTCTGTAGTTTGTTTTTATCAAAATAATATTTCAAAATGTTGTGAAAATATTTTCAAAAATAAATAGAAATGTTTAAAATTAAATTATGTACAGCGAACAAACATTTACTTTATATTCACAAAACTTTACTCAAAAATGCACACAATGACGTCATCATTGTGATTTTTATCTCTCTTAATGCATTAAAAACAAAAAGATTCATCGTAAAAAAAATGTGTGACGAAGCATATGCATGAATGCTTTATGTAATTCATAAGGAGTCAAAAATATAACAAATGACGTCATAGTTGACATTTCTAGAATAATTCTTGGCAATTTATATTCATCTGCTTTCAGTGTTGGTGATTTATGAATTTTTTTTTGATCCTGTGAAATGATTACGCGTGCCCTGATAGTTCCCTCGAATGAGAAACTTTCCATACAACCATGAATAAATTCCTTTCTTGTTCAAAGTAACTTTTTGAAGATTTTGAGCACTTTTGATTATTTTTTGTGTTAAATATTGAATATTTCCGGAATATTTCTTTAAGAATTTTCAATAAAAACTATTCAAAAAAAAAAGGAATTTAATTTACTTACCAGAAATACGTTTGAAACGAACACCATTGAGTGACAGTCTTGGCAATTTGCACACCTCAATCTCCCACTGGACCAGGGAATCCGTATTTGGATCACCATGAACACAGAGTAGGACGAATCTGCAGCAGCAGTAAAAAAAATGAAGAAAAAAGGAAAAATCCATTAAGGGGAATTTTCTTTGTTTTTCAATTCTTTAACCAAAATGTACCTCTCACGCTGCTCGTAGTCGCAATTATTCTTGTCCAGCACCGATCGAATCTCAGCCATTATCTCGTCCGGAAGACGCGGTGATGTTGTCTTCATGGACCACGTAAAGCGTAAGACACGCGGCTTCACTGGTTCCTCCGTGTTTGTACCGCTACGGGGGAAAAATCTTAAGGTAATTCACCAATTTAATCATTTTCCATTTCCTTGCTTTCTTTCTTTACTTCTCGACTCTTTTTCTTCTACTCAATGCAGCTCTTTCATCATCATCAAACACTTTTCCTTACAAAATGCTACACGATGCTCCAGAAAATTAACAACAAAATGCAATTTTTATGCACAAAAAAAAATTAAAGAAAAAATCATGTGCAGTGCCTGCGTGCAAAATAAAATTAATTAACTTCCGTATAAAGCTCATTCGCCTCCAATCTCCCCCCGTGAAAAGCTCCCTTTTATCCCTTTCCACCTCCCCTCTCCATTAGGAGGAAGGAAGTCAGATTAAATTAACACAAAAGAGAGAGAAATTAAAGATTAATCTGAACTTATTTCCATTTACATAATCAATTTGATTTTCAATGGAAAATTGAAATTGAAAAGTTCAAAGGAAAATAGTTTATAGAATAAGGAATCTCATCCAGCAGTTTTCCATGGAATTTTGTTAATGGGATATTTTTTTTTAAATAGAATAAATATTTTCAAAAATATTCGGTTTATTCTGCGAATTTTACTTAAAATTAAGAAAGCTTAAATGTATTGAATAAAACAGAAAATTTCCTATTTTTTTTACGTTCTGATGAAGATGTAGAGTATGAATCGAAATTCTTAGGAAAATTCCTGCAAAAGTCCTACAATTTTCCTAGGAAAAATTCCCATGATATTCAGGAAATATTTTTCCTTAACTCTAATTAATTTTCATATTATTTATATTGATTTATTTAATTTATATTATTTTAATTGAGCAACAAGTTTCGAATATTTCTTTATAAACAATTAAAAATAAGTTCAGATTTTAACTTTATTTGGATGGAATTAACAAGAATTAATTTGAAAGGAAAAATAGGAAATTTTCTAGGCAACCTTAAGGGTTATTTTAGAGTACACTATGGCCTATCACCTTAATGTTCTCACGTGTAAACTTTTATCAGATTAATCTTCAGTTTAATCTGCTGAAATTTGCTCAAAATTGAACGCATTTTAGTGACAAATTAGCTGCAATTTTTGCTTGCAAAATATTGCTGAAATCGAGTTAGTTTGGAAAGTTTATTCAATTAGTTTCAGCGATTTATTTTATATGTTATTAAATAAATTATTAAACTGAGCAAAAAAATTGAAATGAGCGCAGTCAACTGAGCCCAAAATTAGCCGAGACATAATTAAGACTAACTGGAGATTAAACTTTGAAATAAATGAGTTGATTTTCGCTCATTTTTAAGCGACAATTAGAGCGATTATTTTCATCTAAAGTGAATTTCAAAATAGCTCAGATTGAGCAAATTAATTCTGAGATTAATCTTCAAGTTTGAATTTCCCAAAAAAACATTTTAAAGTTTATTTTAACTGAAAATTGCTCAGATTAATCGCATTAATCTTAAAGAATCTTGAAAATAAACATAACTTAGCAATATTTTTTATTATATTGAATTGAGCTATATTACAGGGGATGAAGTTGCTCAGTTTTGTCGAGTTAATTTGAAGATTTAACAGAATTCAGCGATATTCTGCAGGGTATTTTGTGGCTCAAATATCTTCTGAAATTATTGCACAAATGCGCTGAGTTTGCGCTACTTTTTAGCATATTAAACGTCAGATTAACCTAGAAAATCACTCCCTATTGAAAATGATTAAAAATTTAAATTGTTAACGACAAAAGGCCAGAAGAATTTTTCTTTTATAAATTAATTTAGTATTTTCCCAGTTTTCTTTAGCATCTTTGTACAAATTCTTCTGACCAAAAAAGATTTCATGAACCTTCCATTAACCATTTTTTTCTACTCATTGTTCAATATTGCGCCTAAAAGTATGCACTCCAAAGTAGATTTTTAAACTACTTTTCAGCACATAAGACGATTTTCAATTACAAGAAAACAAATTAAGGCAAAAAAAATGAAAGAAAAAAGGAAAAGGAAGAAATAAGAAAAAGAAAAAAATGAAAGGAGAAAATGAGAAATAATTTGTGACTAATTACCTATTATTGTTTGGAGTGGAGTTTGCTTGGCCATCGTTGGGCCTAAAATAAAAGAAAGAAAAACCAAACGCAAAAAATTGGTTAAACATAAACAAAAAAAGAAACAAACAAGGTGGACAACATAAATTTCTTTTATTTCTTTCTTCTCTAATCATCCCCCTCTCCGAATGCCATGGCTCTCTCTCTGTCCATCCACCCCTCAAGTCTTCCCGCAAAAACCAAAAAAAAAATCATACAGGTGTGTCGGAGAAATTAATTACAAAACAACAAACTTTTAGTAGGTAATAGGGAAATGATTGGCTTACAGAATTAACAACAATTTTAGCAAATGTTTCACCGTAAATTATGCAAAATTGAGTGAAACATTGTCATGGGGGGCGGTGGGGGAAAATCAATTAAATTCCCCAAAAAAGGGAAAACAACATTTTGTTAAATATTTACAAAGAGACACAACATTGACACACATACCAAGCAAATGATTGTAAAATACGAATTTGTTGTTTTGTGAAAACCAAACAATTTTCACTGCTAATTGCATACCTTTAGGCACATATTGGGATTCTCGGAATGGGGAAAATTTAAAAAAAAAAAAACTGACTTCTCTGGTGAATTCACATTGAATTGAATTGCAATGAGAATTCTCTGGGGATTTCCTATTGTTTTCTGAATTCTCCGCAATGATTCTCTTGTTCTTGCACACAAAATCGTCAGATAGGTATGTACATAAGAATCTACAAGTGCCTAAAGGTATGCAAAGCAATATGTGGTACATTCTCCAAATAAATCCCACTCAGATTGATCATTTGTGCACTGCTGGGGATTAATTCATCAAAACCACCCCCATGCTGTGCCCCCCGACAGAGAGAGAGAGAAAGAGAAGCAATGAAACATCCTCACAATGAGGAATTTTCAAGAGGTGTTTATCTGACGAATATTTTAATTAATATTCCGAATCAACCGAATATTTACGAAGATTTGAATATTTTAATTCTAATAAACATCATTTACTAAGAATTGAAAAAAATTAGCCCTTTTCGGCTTGAATTTACTACTATTTAGGCTTTATTTTGAGTCCTTTTTAGGCTTGAATTAAAAACAATTTAAGCTTTTTGAGATTGGAGACTATTTAGGGTTGAAAATCAAATAATATTTTTAGTTTGCAAAGTATTTTTATCAGATTAATCTTCAGTTTAATCTGCTGAAATTTGCTCAAAATTGAACGTATTTGAGCGACAAAATAGCTGCAATATTTAATTCCAAAATATCGCTGAAATCGAGCTGTCTTGGAAGGTTTATTCAATTAATTTCAGAGATTTTTTTTAAAAAAAATGCTTTTAAATAAAAGGTTAAACTGAGCAAAAAACTGAAATGAGCGCACTTAACTGAGCCCAAAATTAGCCGAGACATAATTAAGACTAACTTGATATTAAATTTTGAAATAAATGAGCTGATTCTCGCTCATTTTTAAGCGCCAACTGAGCGACAATTAGAGCGATAAACTTTGCAGTTGAAGTGAATTTCAACGCATGAATTAGTTCGAAGAAATAGCTCAGATTAAGCAAATTAATTCTGAGATAAATCTTCAAGTTTGAATTTCCCAAAAAACATTTAAAAGTTTATTTTAACTAAAAATTGCTCAGATTCATCGGATTAATCTTGAAGAATATTGAAAATAAACAAAACTTAGGAACATTTTTTATTTCATTTAAGTTAAGCTATTACAGATGAAGAAGTTGCTCAGTTTTGTCGAAATAATTTGAAGATTTAACGGAATTCAGCGACATTTCGCTGTGTATTTTGTCGCTCAAATATTCTCTCAAATTGTTGCTCAATTGCGCTAAATTTGCGCCACTTTTCTAGTGTTTTTTAACTCATTTTTAATTAAAAACAATTTTAAGCTTTTTGAGATTGAAGACTCTGCCTTTTTAAGGGTTGAAAATCAAATAATACTTTTTGGTTTGAATTTAACCTGTTTCAGGTTGAATTTGCTACTTTTCACCTTCAATTGACTTCTTCGGACTTATTTTTATCCTTTCTAGGCTTGAATTAAAAATTTATATATTTTTTTTAAGTTTTCGTTCTTCAATCTCTGCCTTTTTAGGGCTGAAAACCTTTACGCTTTAATTCAGTCATTTTCAGACTTGAATTTAGCCCGCTTCGGCTTGATTTTAACTTTTTTTAGGCTTGAAATAAATATTTTTCAGGCTTGTGCTTCTCAATCTTAGCCATTTTAAGACTAAAAACAAATATTTTGATTTCTTTGGTGAATTTATACGAATACTAACGAATAATCCGAATATTTGCCAAGATCCGAATAATTTTATTCAGATAATCACCCCTTGAGAATTTTCTAATGAAACGAACTTGATCATATTTTGGGGAAACTCCTTTCATTGTGAAGTTGAATACACAACAAACATAATACACACACAAAAAAACAACCCCATTGTAACCTCGAGTGCTAAACATTTTCAAGGGGTCAGTAACACAATACGCGCGCTGTGTGGCGCAACAAGTGGTAGAAGATTTTCCACTCGTCCCCGCCCCGCACCCCGGAAAAGGTCAATTGAACACTCAAGGGCATCGCATTTCAAAGAAATCTCCACCACAATGAGAAATTTCCTTCTTTTTTTTCTCCTTGAATCTTTTGGGTTTTTTTTTGTGAATGAGACAACCTATGTAAAGCAATCAATTTGTGCCCCAAAAATACATAAAGTCTTTCTAAATTGCTTCTGTGAGTCGTTGAAATATTATTAAAATATTCAAATTTTCAAAAAAAAAGAAAAAACGTTGAATGTAAAGACGTTGAAGGAACACTGAAAAGGAAGTAAATTTTGCAGCAAAAAGAATTTATTCAGCCAGCAACGGAAGCAGCAGCAACTAATTAAGATGAATTCCCTTCCAGCAGCAACCTAATGTAGGAATAATAAGCTCTTATAGGCAAATACAGGAGCAAATAGAAGCTGAAGAACTTAGGATCAAAATCAATTAAATGACTTCTAGAAAGCTTGGAGAAATCACAAATTGAAGGTAAGTTGAATTTTTGATCAGAAAATTTATATTCAGTCAGGAAAATATTTTATTTATATTTATCGGATGAAATTGAACACTCTTCTGGTCAAAAGAACTATTTTCATGTTAAAATGATGAAATTTCTGATTAGAAGAATAATTTTTCTTATCAAACAGAAAGGTTTTCAGATCGGAATAACTTTTTTTTTTGATCAAAAGAAAAGATTTTCTGTTTAAAAGAATAGCTTTCTAATGAAATTAAACATTCTTCCCGTGAAAAGAACAATTTTTCTGATCAAACTGAACGATCTTCTGGTCAAAAGAATTTTTTTTTAAATTAAAATTGAACGTTCTAAAGTCTAAAGAATTAATTTCTTATCTAAGGAATTATTTTCTGATTGAAAGATTACTTTTTTTTCTGAAAAAAATTGAACGTTCTTCTGGCCAAAAATATTATATTCTAATCAAAAGAAATGACTTTCTGATTATAAGAAGAATTTTGCTAATCAAATCTAATGTTTTACTTGTCAAAATTATAATTTTCCGGCCAAAAGCATATTTTTTCTGATCAAAAGAATATTTTTTCCGATCAAATTGAACGTTTTTCTAGTCAAAGGAAGTTTTTTCTTAAAAATTATCAAAAAAAACCTCCCGTTTGGTCGAATCCCAACCAAACTCTTAACGAGATTTCTTTACTTTACTGACTCCTATTTTCACTCCATTAAATACCTAAAATTATCCCCAATTAACAAATTATTGGAAATTCTTTCGTTGAATGTGAAAAGAGCAGCAAATAAAGCAAATAGGACAATAATAAAATTACAAATGATTATAAAAAATTAAAGAACCATCACCCACAAAGCGTTTTCATTAAATTAAAAACAAAAATATCTTTTGCAGCAGGACTTCACCTCCCCTGTACACGTCAAAAGGTGCTGGCAATTAGCGTACATCAAAAAGCATTTGCAAAATAAAAAATTCGCAATTTAATTAATCAAAAGTAAATTGTTTAAAAAAAAAAAAGGTGAATAAATTGCAAAATATCTGCATCATCGCACCAGGAAGTTGAGAGAGAGAGTGTGGACAACAGGAAGTCGGTGTGACGATAATTTTTTTGATTGTTTTTCAAGAGAAAAATCATTAATAAAATGGAATATGGGATTGTGATTGAGGAAAAACAAATTTTGTGTAGTTTTTTTACAATATTTTTCACTATATTTTGTTTTCAAGATATAATTTATTTTGTTAAGCTAAATTACTTCATTTGTCGCTAATACCTTCATAAAACTAACAATATTTTTTCTTGTTTGACATTTTTTTTCAATTTTTTTTTATTAATATTTTGTTTACTAATATATTTTTTTTAATTTTCTTTTGGGTGGGAAATCCCAAAAATATTTTTTCTGCTTAACCTCAATTTTTTTTTCAAATTCAGTTCAATATTTGGCGGGGTGACATTCTGGCGTTTACATTGCAAAAGCAGTTACTGAAAATGTCAGATTTTTTGCTGTCAAACAGTTTGATGTTAACGTTGAAAGTTCTGTCAGATTTTATGTCAAAGGAGTCTGTCTGATTGAAAGTTGAATTTTCTGTCAAACTTAGCTTGCAAACTTCTGTCTTTCTTTGAAGTTTACAAAATTTGTTAAACTGCTGTCAAATTTATCTAACAAGCTTAACATAATCTGTCAGATTCTGCTAGAAATTTTGTCAGAATTCTCTCAGATTCTGCTAGAAAACTTGTCAGAATTCTATCAGACTGATAGAAATTTTGTCAGAATTCTCTCAGATTCTGCTAGAAAATTTGTCAAACTTCAGTCAGATTTTGCTAGAAATTTTGTCAAACTTCAGTCAGATTCTGCTAGAAATTTTGTCAGAATTCTCTCAGATTCTGCTAGAAAATTTGTCAAACTTCAGTCAGATTCTGCTAAAAATTTTACCGACTTTCTATCTTTAGTTTGAAAACTTCTGTCACATTTCTGTTAGACTTTGCAGGAAGGCATGTAAACGCTTTCTCAGATTCTGCTAAAAAAAATTGTCAAAGTCACATCAGATTCTATTTGCAAACTTACGTCATTTTCAGCAACTTTTTCTAGAAAAAATTGCCGACCTTTAGATTTCAAAATTCTGTCAGATTAGGCAAAAATATTTGTCAAACTTCCGTCAAAATTAGTTTGCAAACTTCCGTCAAAATTAGTTTGCAAACTTCCATCAAAATATCCTTTTAAGCTTCCGTCAGATTTAACTGTCAAACTTCAATCAGACCCTGTTGTCAAACGTCTGTCAGAATTAACTGTCAATTTTTTTTTTTGTAAATATGGCAGTTTAACCCCAAATTTTCTACCCCTATTTTCTTCTAATTTATTTCTTTTTCTTTTCACTTTAGCAACACAGTTTTATTCTTATCTTTTTCATTTCTTTTTAAATTGAATCTCTCATTACTTCCTATCACTTTTGACATAATCCTGCAACATATTTTCCTATTTATTTCAAATACAAATTATATATTTTTCTCGCAGTGTTCTTAACCCCTCCCCTTTGTAGGTTCTAATCCGTTGAAACTGTTGAATCAACATTGTGTGTGTGAGAAAAAAGGGCTGGTTTTTCTCACTCTGATGACACTCTGCATTGGAAAATTATCTTAAAAACTACGTCATACAAACTTCTGTACTAATTCTTCTTTCTTTCAATGCAAAATAAACAGAATAAAATTAAAATATTAAGGAAATAAAGAAAAAAAAGGGTTTGATGGGATAATTTATTTCTAATCTTTTCTTTTTAATATCTTCTTGATGTTATTTTCAAATATTTTTCCTAAACTTTCAATTTTTCATTGGAAAATTTCATAAGATTTCAATGGAAAAATGAACTTTTCACAAAAATATTTCTTTTTCATTATAAATTTCAATACTATTCATTCTCTTTTCAAACGGAGGTGTTGCGTGAATGGGATGGTGAATTAATTGGTGGATTTCTTTTAGTTTTTCTCACTTTCTTGCTTCGTTTAAAGCTCATTCTAATTCCAGATGCTGTCAAATTATTTGGCAGAAATTTCATTAAACTGAGAAAAGAAAAGAAAAGAGGAAAAAAACAAAAATAATAATAGAAAGAATTTTTGAAAAATCTTCTAAAAAATCTATTTTTGTGCTCTAAAATTTTGTTTGAACAAATTTTAGTCAAAACTAAACGATGTTCTGCCTTATAAATGTCTGTTTTTTTGCTTTTAAAGACACAACAAGACGTTAATCATTTATTTTAAATTTTTGTTCTAAACGGTGCATTAAACAAAACAACTTGCAGTCTTTTCTTTGTTTTGTTAATAACTTTTACAACATAGAAGAAAGAAATAGAACATTATAACTAATTCAAACTAACTTTGCATCAATTCTCTCCCTTCAATAAATTCAAATAAAATCAAAAAAAAAATTTGTCAATGAAATATAAATAAAAAAGAAGAAGAATCAGTGTGTCAATGATGAACTCTTTGATTGGTTTGCCAAACATTCTCATTGGCTTAGGCGCTCACTTACAAGACGGAGCTTTGATGCAATGTTAATTTGAACAGAAGAAAATTTAAAAAAAAATAATAATAAACACAAAACATCTAGAACAGAAAAAAACTCTAAAGAATCCCCACAAATTAATTTTAATTTTTCTTTCAAAACTCAACTCCTAAGAACACTATTATAGCTCTCTTTTTTTAATTTCTTTTTCAAACTCATCAAAAGAAAAAATTATATATAATTTATTATATATAGTAGGAAAGGAACATTTTCTTCCTTACAGCTAAATATTCATTTTCTTTTCTCTCTGGGAGGTTTCATTTTTTTCTTTTGAGAAAGAAAAGAAAAGAAACTAAATACAGAAATTGATGGTAAATTTTTCTCTTTAACTTAAAAACTAATAATTAATTTTCTGTTGTTATTAAATATAATAAAGAACAAAAGAAAATGGTCACAGCTGCAGATTTTTCATCACTTTCACCCCAAATGTCTCTCATGCCCCCATTTTAGCATTCCTTCGAATGCTATTGATTCAGCCTAGAAGAGAATTCCAATAATAATAATTGTTTTACAACCATCTCCAATTTTCTTTTTTTTTTGTTATTTTTAATTAATTTTTTGAAAGAAATTCTTTATGAAACTTTTTTTTTAATGCAAAATTTGTGCCAAAAAATATAAAATAAAAAAATGAAGGAATAAAAAGTAGAATGAAGACATAGATTTTGAGAAATATGTATATAATATTTATAAATATATAACGTATAGAATAAGAAAAAAAAACTTTGCACAATGATTTCATTTCTGTCCTTAAATCTCGGCACATTTTCTTCATAATTTAATGGATTTGACAACAAATAAAAAATCTGCAGTGTGACCAAATTATCTTTTGTAGAAAACGCAAAAAATTATAATAAAGAAAAGAAAACATTTGAATGATTTACAAGAAAATAAAAAAGTATAACAAGATCTTCCATACAAGAAAAAAATATTGTACGTGTAGTTTATAAAAATGTCTTAAATTTTGTAAATGAACTACTTCTTAAAAAATATTTTCCATTTTTATATTTTTGCCTATTTAATCACTATTTTATTTTTTTTAAATTCTTGTATATAGTTTTTTAATCGAATATATTTTTAGAGGATGTAAGGAAGGATTTCTTTTTTTTCATTTAGTTGAGAGGGATTTATTTTGGAAGTTTACTAAAGGAGTGCACAATGATTTTACATTAATATTAAACAAAAATATCCAAAACAATCTACTAGAAGAAATATTAAATAATTAAAGAAAAAAAAAACAAAAGTACGGGGATGTAAGAAATGTTTGAAAGAATTTTCTGTTTTGATTCGTTGAAATATGGGAATTATTCAGCACGCCTTTTTTTTGCTAAATTTGTCAGTTTAATGTCAACATTTGAGCGAAATTCACTAGTAATTCAGGCTTAAAATTTTCAACCTGTTTTTTAGGTCGGTCTTAAAAAACTTTTTAGTGAAATTAGGGAATTTCATTGAAAAATAAAAATTATAAGTCCAACTTAAAAAAATGTCTTAAAAATTTTAAACGTTTTAAAAACCGTCTCAAAAATTTTAAACCCGATATTCTAATGAATTTTGCCCACTTGGGTAAAATTCCAATTCAGACAGACTTAAGCTTTCTTCATATTCTTTAAGTTTTCTTAAGAAAGTCTTAATTTTTCATAAAATTTCTTTAAAAAAACTTCAGATTTTCTAGGAAAAATTTAAGGTTTTTAAGTTTTCCTTTAAGCTAAACTTGAGTTTTTTCTTTCAGTCAGGCTGAATCGATCTAAATGCACATTTTGCGATGATTTTTTCAGATCGCTTTCGAGTAGCGCAATTTGCAAAAATCATCAAAAAATACGCATTTTGCTTGATTTATTTAAGAAATCTTAAAGTTTCGCTTAAGAAAACATAATAATCTTAAATTTTTCTTAAGAAATCTCAAGTATTTTCTTAAGGAATCTTTCAAAACTTAAGATATTCTTAAAAAACCTTAAAGAATCCTATGAAAACTTTAAGGCACCTTAAGTCTTTCTTTAGGAATTTTAAGTCTGTCTGACTAGTGTATTTAATCCATTTTGACAGATGAAACTGTCATTCAAAACTTTATTTAATTTTTCACCTAGAAACGGCAAATGCCAAAAAGCAATGCTTCAAAATTATCGTCTGTCTGTCTAGAATTATTCATTCGACCTAAGGATTGATTTCCTTTAATCATTAGAATTTTTGTTTAATTTTCTACGATATTTGACATAAAATTTTTTGTTGCAAACAGCAATTTGTCAAAATAAACTTCATTTTTTTTTTATATTCAAAGTAATTCCTATATGTAGCTAAGAGCTTTCAGTTTAGAACCGTTTAAAGTTTCTCTTCGGATTTTTATTAAACATTTTTTTCCCTTTAGCGTCCTTTTATTTCGTTCTCTTTTTTCCCCCTTTAAAATCACACCGCGCCACTGTGCATGCCTTTCACAACATGACCTCTCTGTCTCTCTGTATGTTTTTTATTTTTTTTTTTCAAAGTTAATTACTACAAAAGAGAAAAGGATGTTACGAGAAAGCAAAGAGAGATGCGAAAAAAAATTAACAACAGTGAAATATTTAATTAAATGGTCCCGCATCCGCGGCAGAAGCTCACAACGGGTAAAAATCATTTGCAGATGTCTCGGAATCCATTGCAAAATTATATTAAGGTTTATTGACAAATGAATAAAAATGTTCTCATTCTTTTTTATTTTATTTTCTAAATCATTGTGCAAACCTTTTTCCATAAACTTTTAGTCACTTTACATGGTGTTGAAGGTTTATTTATTTACTTTTATTTTTTAATGGAAATTATGAGGATTGTATATTAAAAAATAAAAAAAAAAAATTAAAGGAAAATAATGGGAAGTGTAAGAGGAAAGCGCGTGTGAATTAATATTGTTTTTCATCTTATTTTCTATGCTATGTATAGCTGAGTTTATTTATTTATTTTTTATTAGTTTCTCTGCAAAAGGTGGTGTTTTATAGATTAAAAAAAAATAAGAAAACAAAAAAATAAATGACATGTGTATGTGTGGGTGCTTTCTCTCAGCAAATTGCCGTGGAAATTTTCATTTTTTTAGTTTCCTTAATTCTAAGTTTAATAGATGTTTTACTTTTTAATAAACAAATAAATTAAAGTTAAATACTTTTCAAAAAAAAAAAACATAATTTTCAATGCTTTGATTTTTTTTTTCTAAATTCTAACAAAAGAAAAGAAATCTAATAATGAAAATTCGAAAATTATCTACACACAAAGCTCCTTCTCAAAAATCTTCAATTTTTTTCATATTGTTTTATGAGAAAGAAAGAAAAACAATTTTCAAAAAAAAAAAATAACATAAAATATTAATAGAAAATAATATTATTTCTTTTTAAATGTCTTACTTCATTGAGGAGGGATTAAAATAATATTTTGCTTTATTTTTTTTAAATTAATATTATTCTTCTTCTCAAACAAGACTCTTAATTTTTAGCCGTAAATACCCTAAACCTGAAATAAATAATATACGAAAAAAATGTTTTAGAAAAAAAGGAAAATTAAAAAAAAAACAAAACAGAATCTAAATAAAAATAAAATAAAAAAAAATATTCTAACTAACTTTTGGAATTATTTGTAAATATTTCAAATGCAAATAAAACACTATTTCTTTCACACTAAAAACACCCCTAAACAAATGGGCGGGAAAACAATTTTCTTATCCCACTATGAATTAATAGAGACAAAGAAAATAATGAAAATACTGAGAAAATTTTTCAATGTGCAGTGAAGTTGATTTTTTTAAAAGATTTTTTTTTAAGTCAAAATGAGAAGGAACAGTAAATTAACAGAGATTTTTGAATGTGTTACAGAGGAGGTGAATTACGAGGGTTTGGGTGGTGGTGGTGGACAGAGATAACCAACAAAATTCAAATTAATATTTATTATTGCATGCAAAATGTTTGTCTTAATCTGTTTGTTTCTTTGTATTTAATATGTGATTTAAAAAAAAATTAGCAATGTTAAAATGCTTTCATTAATTTTCTTTCACAATTAAAGAAAAAAATAAATCTAATTATGTAATAAGAATTATGTGCAAATCACGATGAACATTGTTACAAAAATAAAATAAAAATGTAACAATTAAGTACATTTTCATCATTAAAAAATAATAATAATAGTAGTACAGAGTAGTCAAGTCGAGATGTTCCTAAAACGCAAAGATCAAATCAATAAAATTAATTAAAAGCGCATGAAGAAGATAAATTTCAATATTTAAATAAAACTTTCAGGAACTGATAATAATTTTCAGACTCTAAAGAAAACTATTAGGTAGTAATACAATGAAATTAAGGGTCTGAATTTAATATTGCATGGCTGGAAATAAAGCTTTCAGGGAGTAATGTGAAAATTTCAATATTTTATGAAAGTTTCCAGAGCTTAAAAGTAAAGTTTCAATATGTCAAAAATACTTTTCAGTCTGTAAAGAAAAAATTCTGAAGCTGAAATTAAGTTTCAGCTTCTAAATAAAATTATCAAATTTCTAATTTAAAGGTTTCAAAACTCGCGAATAAAAACCTTCACAATAATGGATGAAATTCAGTAGTCAGACAGACTTAAGGAGCTAATTCTGGCAAAAATATTTTCTTTTCTTTTCTTACAATTCGTGAGTTATAAGGTTTTTTGGCATTCTCACAAAAAAAACTTATAAATTTGTAAGATCTAAAAAGTTTCACAGTTCAACTTTTAGACCACGTCGCGAGAAACATTTTTGCTATAATAGAAAAGAAAAGGTTTTGGTATTCCGGCCGAATTTTTTCTTATAACTTGTAAGAAAATCTTACAAAATCATATGTTTTATAAGGACCTGCCGAGGTGCTTTTTCAATCTTTTTGTGATTTTTGTGACCACCAAAGTATGATTCATCGTCATAATAGGCAGCAATTAACTACTTTGACGGATATTTTACATGAATCTGAGTGTTTGGAATTGTTTTAGGTTGTTTTTTTTTAACAAAAACTATTGTGAAATACGAGTGAAATATGTGGAAAAATTCGGACCATTTTTTTTTGGGAATTATGCCAACGAATGTCAATAATTTCCAGAGACTTGGCCTTGAGGAAGATGATTAGATTATGCAGTAGTAACACAGGCTGCATTGAAAGATATTTAGTGTAGAATTGGTAGAATTAAAAGCAAAAAGATAGAGTATGGAAAAACGTTTTATTTAAGAATATTCTAGATTCGTGACTTCATCTTTTTATGGGTTTTATGGCCATTCTGTAGAGCTGGTTCAACCAATCTCTACTCTTTCACAAATGCTTCCAGCCGCTTCCAGCATTCCGCATAAGATTCTGCTTATTAAACAACCATTTTATGCTGCCTGAGAATTGTCCGGGTATCTCTTCCCGGAATCCGTGGATGCCACAGACGTTCAAAAGTTCCAGATGATTCAATTTTTCCCATCACAATCTAGATAAAAAAATTAAAAAAAAAAACTCTTTATCATGTAAAATGCAAAAATACTTTAATAGGGTTAAATTTTTACCAAAAATCACGAATAATCCATTGTGTTTTGTTGATAAATTCACTTAATTTTAACCTCATTTTATTTGTTTACATTAACTTTTTTCACTTCGCCTATTTTCGGTTTCACTTCGTTTTTCAACGTAAACAGCGACATCTGTTTTCGACTTCCAGTTTCGGAGGTCTGTTACTATAAAATAATGAAAAAGAAATTTTTGCTGGAACAGCAAACCTTACAAAATCCCTTGTAAGACGAAATAAATAGAAAATAAACGTCCCTTTTCAATAAATTTCCTGTAATAAAGTTCGATCCGAATTAATTTTATTTATTTTCTCAATGTCAAACGTCACAAATAGCGACATCTAGTTACGTTTTGGTGTTTTGAGGGGAATGTTCTAAAAAGGTGCTATAAAAGATTTTTTTGCTGGAATACCAAATCTTACAAAATCCCTTGTAAGACGAAAAAGATAGAAAAGAAAATATTTTTGTGAGAATAAGCTCCTTAAGTTTCCTTAATAAATTTTTAACAAGATTTCTTTATATCCCTAAAGAAAAAACATAAGAAATCCTTAGATAAATTTAAGATTTTTAAGTTTTCTTTTAAGCGAAATTTAAGCTTTTTTCATTTAGGCTGAATCGGGCTGAATGCACATTTTTCAATGATTTTTTTTCTGATCACATTCAGGCAGAAAAATTCGTAATAATCTTCGAAAAATATGTATTTTGTACAATTTACCTAAGAAAACTTAAAAATCTTATATTTTTCCTAAGAAATTTTAAGTTTTTTCTTAAGGAAACTTTAGAAAACTTATTAAAACTTAAGAAATTCTTAAGAAAACTTTGAAAACTTTAATAAAATTCAAGTTTTTCTTTAGGAATCTCAAGTCTATCTGACAGAACAGAGTTTGATGAAAGTATTCAGTCTGAACTTCTGTTAGAGAGCCTTTCATTATTTTTCAATGCTCTAAAGATACTCTCAAGGTTCTGGGAAAACATTGTGTGAAATTTATGAAATTTTGATACCTGAGAAAGTCTTCAAAGGTCGAAAAAAGATATCAATTTCAGGGTCTTTTACATTAAATTCTTAAGGATTCAATGAAAATTTTCCATTGTTTGATAACCTTAAGAAGACATTCAGAGGATTCAGAGAAACTTAAGAAAATTAAACGTTTAATTTCCCTCAATTGGAACACCTTGACATTGCTACTCTGTACTATTGATAAACATTGGCACTATGTAATTATCAGGCAGAATCACGATTATAATTGTTTTTTAAACACTCAATTTATGCTTTTTAATTTGTTTTTTAACTTGTAATGCCATTTATACAATCCAATTAACAATAAATTTAATAAAAAAAAAATTCAACAACAACCCCATAAAACCATTTTCTGTGCATTTTTCCTTCAAAAATAATTTATTAACAAACAACAAAAATTACACAGAACGGTGAAGAAAGAAAATCAACGACAAAAAGTGACTAAATATTTTGTATTTCTCAATTTCTTGAGAAAATTGAAAGAATTTTTTTAAAAGGAAAAACTGTACAATTAAACAAACGACTGATGCAGTGAAAACCATCCTAATTTTTTCTGTGATATAAACATTTTTTCTTAATGAATAAAACAACGTTCTTGAGAGAAATATAAAAAGGTAAAAGAAAATTGAAATCTTACCGTTTACTGAAGCGGGAGGAGATTTTGGAGAAAAAACTCGTCCTTCCTGAATGTGGAGAGTCTCCAGTTGTGCCACCCGTTCCCGAATACTCCAATCCTGTGTTGTTCCTTGCTCTTGTTTGTCCTGCACAGATGATTTGTACGATTTGCCAGAAGCAATGGCGAAAGAACGGAAAGAAAATTAATTTTTAAAATAAATTTAATTAAAATATGTTGAAATGTTCTCTTTTTTTCATGTAAAGGAGTTTACTCATTCTTCTACGAAAAAAAAATTACCAGAACGTCCATAATATTGTGGAGAAGTCAAGAAAAAATGAAAAAAAAATCTTCAAGGTAACTTTCAATTTTCCAGTACCTATGAGCTGAGAAAGAATCTGCAAAAATCCCTAAAAAAAATACTAACAATGACGTCATAGTTGTGTAATTTTTGTACCTTTCAACCCAAGAAGCATTTGCATTGATGTTTCATCAATGTTTACAACATATTTGTGTTTCATGCATTGAAAGACACCAAAAAACCCACAAGTGACGTCACTATTTGTATTTTTGAGCCATTAGACCGAATTTTTATCATCTAAACTCTCTTTATTCAATCATTTTGTGTAATTTCTTATCAATTTCTTTTACAATTCTCCACAAAACTACACATCTCTGGACTTTCTTCTCCATTAAGAGACTTTCTCATACAAGAACGAATATACTCCTTTTAAAAATTATTCAATAAAAAAAAACAACAAAGTTAAACAAACAAAAAAATATTAAATAAAATTAGAATGAATCATAAAATAAAAAAAGAGAAAAATATTCATAAATAAAATGCATCACAAATTCATTCAATTGATGAAGCACAATTTTATTTATTAAACCACCCACTTCAACACTCCCCTCCCTTTCGCTTTTATTTATTTATTCTTTTCATTACATTTTGCAATCAACAACCAATTTAATCATCCCCAAAATAAAATAAAATGATTAAAATACTTCAAAAAAAAGGACACAAATTTTCAATAGCCTTTCAGTACAAAATTTATTTTCATTCATTGTTGAAAAATATTATTTAAACGAAAAAAAAACTTCTGTCATTTGTAAACTAATTTATGAATCAACGTGACGACAAAACTCCACTCCCCCCTACAAAGGGAAGTGTAGTGAAAAGGGGTGAATTGGTTGGGTTGTGATTTAACAATAAAATGATTTTCAGTGCAAAATGAGAGAGAGAAATTAATAATCTTCACTGTCAAATTAATCTCATTGAAAATTTGTTTGTTGAACAAGTTCGTAAAATTGCGCGACTTTTAATCCCTTTTCAAACCCCCTCCCCCTCCACGCAATAAGAATATAAATAAATTATTATTTAATTATCTAAAATGATTCTTTTTGGGATTTTCTTTCCATCAAATATTTCGTGCTGAAACATTTATAAATTGCTTTGGATATTTTTTTTTTTTGAAATCTGAGCTAAATAAATAAATACTCAAGGGGCATTCAAGTACCAGAAATCAGTGCTCTAGCGGCTATAATTTTTAAGATATCTAATTGAAATAAAACTTTTTGAGTTTATGCATTTTTTGGCAGCCGAAGTTTTCAGATATCTTATGCCAGTCAAAAGTTATTCAAGGTTAAGGCCGCTTACGAAATACTTCAACGTGAGAGCCCTTTTACTGATAGAAGACTATCTATCTCCTTACCCAACCGGTCGTTTTGCACGTTATCCAGTGGGGCGCTTTTATTGGGTTCTGTATATGAACTGACAACCTTTTGTACGCAAATTAGAGCTAGGTCCCGTATATTGATCAGAAAATTCTGCTTTTGATCAGAAAATTCTTCTTTTGGTCAGGAGAATCTGCTTTTGATCAGAAGAACATTCCCTTTTTGTCAAAAGAATGATCCCATTTTGATCAGGAAAATGTTCGAATTCAAAGAGTAATGCTCCACTTTGTCAGATAACCTGTCATTTTGAACAGGAAAATAGACATCTGATCAAGATAATAAGCTGTAAATCAGGATAATTAACAATTGAACAAAAGCAGATTTTTTTGACCAAAAGCAGAATTTTCTGATTACATGATTTGATCCATTAGAGCTCTATTCATTGAAACATGTAGCTTTTTCGTAAATATTCTCTACGTTTATTTCACAATTTTTATGAATATGTGTAAGCACCTTCTTGTACTCAAGTTTCTTCATCACAAATTCACAAATATAGAGTAAAATCCTGAAGAAATGTTGCGTTTCACATTAAAATCTATTCCAAGCCGAATATATTCGCAATTGCACTGAATTCTATTACTTGTTAGCCCCTCTTCAAAATTTCTTCAATGCAAAATCGAATCATTTTCCTTCCTACACAGAAATCCATTTAATTTTCTAGCTCTCGATTTCAACTCAGTAGCAATAAATAATTTTTAACAAAAAATATTTTCCACATTCACCCGAGGAAAAGCTTTAAAATTGAAGTGAGAGAAAAAAAGAAATATAGCAGAGAGAATTTGTAAAGAAATGAACTCAAAAAAAATGAAAGAAGAACATTGCAAACGAATGTGGAAAATGATTATTCTGAAAAGAAAACTTATCTCCAAAATGCGATCTCTCTCTCTCTCGCATTTGTGTGTGAGTGTCGCGTCATTTGAATTGTGCCACAGACGGGGGTGGGTGGTTGGATTTAGTGCATGAATGATGTGGACTCACCTGAATGAAAAGTGGATCGTGATGGAACATTTCTGGGGAAATGACGGCTAGATTTAACAGCTGGTGTCAATCTGATGCGATTCAGCAAACTGAGAAAATAACCAAGAAAAGAAGAAGAAAAAAAACTCATAACAATGATGATGATTTATCAAAGATTAACTCACAGTTTAAAGGGATTTTTTCTTAACAAATTCTTTAATTTTAATATAAAATTATTTTTTTACGGAACTACAATGAAATGTTAAGTTCGCTTTCACACAGGAATCTCATTCGTGTTAGAGGAGAAAATTTGCATTAGGAAAAAAAAAACTTTGTGCAAGAATTTTTAATTAATTTTTTTAATTTAATTACTTTTCTTAATGCTAATTGAAAAATTAATTAGTTTGTCGTAGAGAGAGATATTTGTTGTTTGTGAAATTAATATCAAAATGTAGATTTAATCAAATTAAATTAATTTTTAATTAAATTAAATTTAATTAGTTGAAAGAATTAAAACTATCTTTTTATCATTTTTTTTTATAATTTGCCATAAAAAGTTTTAAAGCTTTCCATCGTTGTTTTAAACGAAAATAAAATTTAACATGATCTATTATTGCAATTAAATTATTTTAATAATTCGTAGAGAACATTAAAAAGAATTTTTTTTTTCTTATTATTTTAATAGCAAAATTTAATCTATTTTATTTACTTTATTTCTATAATCAAACTGAGCAATTGTTTAACCATTTAATGATTTTCTAAACGGCAATAAAATTCTTTAAAAATAATCTAGGAATTTCTAACAATCCTAGATTATAGTTCAATTTTTATAGCAACTTAATAAAAGGTTATCAATATTTTAGCTGTGTTTCTTTCAGACACAGCTTTTGTGTACCGAGCAAAATCGAAAGTCGTCAGATCGGGCTCAAACTTGGGATGAGCACGAATTAGGGTCCCCACATTCCAAAAAACGTATGCGCCAAAAATTTTTTTTTCCGGCCGTGGTTTATGACTGAATTGCGAGAGAACGGTGATAGATAGAGTCTTGCGGTAAACGGCAAAGTTTAAATATCGACTGGAAGACATCCGTTTATGATGTCAAATTTTACCCCCCACCCCCCCGTCCACCATTTTGAATAACCTCAAAATTTTGTTTTCGCTATATCTCAGCCGCTATTAGCTAGAGGGCTGAAATTTTGATATGTTGTAGAGGCCATCAAGACCTTTCCAACAATACCTTATTTTTGAAAATCGACCAAGCCGTTTAGTCAATATAGCCGCCACAATTTTTCATCGAAAATCGACCATAACTCGAAAACGGCTTGACCGATTTTGATCAACCCGGGGTCAAATGAAAGATCTCAACAAACCCTACAACTCTCTAGAACATCCGAAGTTTCAAAAGTGGCCGCTATAGGGCCAAAAATCAAAAACAAAATTTTCGATTAGTTTTCGATGAATATCTCGAAAACGGCGACATAAATTTTTTTCATTTTTTGATATGTTGTAGCTGACCATATTATCTAGCTTCATGCCAAAAATGAAGAAAATCTATGGATCCGTTCTCGAGATATAGCCTTCTAAAGATTTCTTAGGGTATGACTTTTACTTTTCCCGTTTTTGCGCGTATTTAAATTAATTCGCGTTCTAGTTTGCTCTCACCAAATTGGTACACTGAAAGAAACACAGCTCCCGTAAGCTTGGTCAGCTTACCAGTACATTCTTACTCTTGTAATGGCAATTATTATAATATTATAAATATCATTATAATTTATTGACTTGACCTCCTAATTAGCACTTGTCAAATTTGCTATATTTTATGACCTTTTTATAGGAAATTGTCTAATTGAAAATATGACTAAAATACCTGAAAAATTATTAAAATGAATATTTTTCTCTCATAAGAATAAATCCTAATAATCTTGCATTGCAATAATTTTAAAGTTTTTATCTAAGAACCTCATACTTCCTATAAAATTCATAAAAAGTGCTATAATGAAATTTTCTATACTAAAATCTAACCAAAATGGTGCATTCAATTGTATATTGACTATAAGAAAATATTGCACTTTCTGAATGGACTTTGATTTCGTTTTTTTGTTGAACGTGGTAAAGTTTTTTGTTTTATGGCACTAATATATACCTGTTAAATGGTGCACTTTGCAAAATAACAAATATCAATAAATTGCGAGAGAATAATGTTGGTTTTTCTCTCTGTCTCTCTCTCCGTTTATATACTGAGAAAACACACGAAAAGTACATTCCATAAAATGCAAATAATGCCATAAAGAAGGAAAAGTCTCTATTTTATTCCTTTTCTTTTGCATTATTTCCTTCACCGTGACTCCTTGCAAGTTTCTCCCCATGAGGGATACACAAATCTCCGTCAGAGTGTGCGGAAAATTTCGTTCAGCAATAACAAAATGTATTATCATTTTCAGTGTGTCAAGAGGGAACTGAATTGTGGGTGGATGTATCTCTTTCTCTACTTTTAGTGTGCATACAGTGTGTTGATAAACAAAACCACTGGGAAATTTATGCAATTAAATTAATAAAACATATGAATTTTGCATATAGATAACATCATGCAGGAATAAATTGCATTAAATGAAAGAACTTTTAACATGAGAAAATTGCAATTTCATTGTAATACAAAATCCACTTTTTTTTTTAATGAAAATTTTATAGCATCATGTCCTGTGTCATGGATTGAAACATTATTGAGTGTGTGTGTGTCTTGACTAAAAGTTTTTTGTATTGGATTTTTATTACAATGAGTTTTTCTTTAATCACTAAAACTTTAAAAATACTTTTAAAAATACTTTTTGAAATTAAAGAAGTTTTTTAAGAGTTATTTTTTCTATAAAATGCAGCAATACAAAAAAAATGCCTTTCAGCCTCATTTTTTTTTTAATTCTTGCAATATTTTCATTTTACCTGCTATAAAACGTTGAATGTTTTCTCATCCAGAGAAAAATGATTTTCTCTTCATTTCAAAATTATTCATTTAACTGAATATCATTCATAAAATAAATGAACTCAATGCCATGCTTAAAGAAATATTTTCTTTTCAACCAATTAAAATATTCCACTCTCTTCCATTTTTTAAAAAAAAATCTGCCTGGGTGGAATTTTTTTCTCGGTTTTCCTTTAAAAAATTCACCCAACAAATTGATTGATTATTTCAGTGATGTTTTAGCGACATATTTTCACACGCTATGCAATAAATCAATCAATTTGACCGTGGCGCAATGGCAATAAAAAAAAACGTCAATGTCCATCATTGTCAATTTTATGCAAAATTTCTTAAACTTCTTCTATAATTCATCTCCTCACACACACGCTTCAAAAGAAGAAAATTCAAAGAGAAAATAAAATCTCTGAATAAACGAGCCAAATTCATTCACTCAACAACAACAAAAAAGAAAAGAAAATCAATGACAAAACATTAAAGTGAAAGAAAGAAGAAAAAAATAAACATCACAATGATTTTCTTTGCCCCCTAGCAGGGACACTTTTCACATTTAAATGTGAAAAGTAGCTTGAAATGATTTTTTTTTTCAATTTATTATTATTTTTATTGTACGAAAACACTCACCATTCAGCGTTGTCAGTTGATGATGGTAATTTTTTTGTTTTGGTTTGTTTTTTTGAGTCAATAAATTCATTATTGAAGCGGCCATTGGATTAATAAAAAAATGCGTGAAAATAAAAGAGAAATAAAAGTGATATTTGGTTAATATTTTTTATAATATAATCTATAATGTTTGGATTATTAAAACGAATATATTATTAAATTATTTTTCTTTTATAAAATTAACCCCAAAATTACTGCAAAATATTTTTTTTTGTTATGAGAAGTTTAAATTCAAGGGAGGAAAAATTGATAGTTAGCTGAGACACTTTTTGTGCTATAAAAAATGATTACAAGGCGCCAACGCTAAAGAAAACATTTCTTTTATTACATTTTTGCGTCAAAAGTTGCAATATAAGTTAGATAGGTACGTCGAAAGAACATAGCTGAGACACAATTCGTGCCATAAAAATAGGTAATTTTATTATCAAGTACTCAAAAATCGATGAAATTTCAGAAGGAATTCTTGAAATTTCAAGGATTTCTTGGTCATTTAGGTTCTTATTTTTATGTCTAATCTCTGTTTTTTTTTTATTCCAAGTATTTCAACCTTTTTCCTCTCTTTTTAATTAAACTTCCGCTTATATATAAATATCCCTTTAATCTATTATTTATTGTCACTGTAACACAAAATTAATTGAGCATATTAAAAAGCACATATATAAACGAAAATATGTATATAGGTAGGTAACTGAAAAAAAACATTCATTCCCATAAAATGATAGAATCGAAATAAAAAAACATTTTTTGTGACTTTCTACCGTAAAAAAAACGAATAATTTTAATGAAAAATATGTTTCTCTATCTGTCTCATTGATAATGATTGTGTATGTTCTATTTTTATGTTTTCTGTTCATTTTGTTATTTATTTATGTTGTGTGTAAAAACATAAAAGCTACAGCAAAAAATCACATAGCTTTTTGCCATTTAAAATTGTAAAAAAAATGCAACAGAGACACAAATTGCTATAAAGCATTTTCAAAATGAAAAATCATCTCTGATGCACTGAAAAAAAAGCTCTCAATAGAGGCAGAAAAAAAGGATCAAATTAGAAACAAAATAGCATGAAATAATAATCAAATTGGACAAAAAAATTTGCTCTCTCCACAGGAAAAAAATTGAATTTCAAAATGAATTAAATTCAATTTTTTCTTCAATTTAGAAAAAAAAACAAACATAATATACTCTCCTCTGAAAATGAGCAACGACGCAATTGAAAAGAATAGAAGTTTTCTATATGGAACTATTTGTTTTATAGCATAATTTAGAGCAAGAAACATTCGCAAAAAAGAAGAAAAAAATCTTTTTACAAGAAACAAGAAAACTCAGCAGTTTTATAGCATCTTCCGCTACGAAGATTGTCTTTGCTTGAAGAAATTGAGCAACAAGATTTATTTCTTTCAAGTTATTCAAGAAAAAATATGAATTTATAGCAAATACCCGAGACACATTTTGTGCTATAAAAATTTTAATAATTTATCTTTTACCAAAATAATTTTTTTAAACAGAAATAAAAACGTGAGAGAAGTAAAAAAAAATAAACTAAATTCTACCCTTTAAAATTCATTAAAAACTTCATTCAGCAACTTAAAGACTTTAATTTCGAAAGAAATAATGACAAAAAGCTTTTCAAATTTTCATGCAAAATCTGCTGCTCAATCTCTCTTAATAAAAAAAAGAATTAATTTTGCATTTTTCGCAGCTTCAATACCTCGGTCCCAGTGGGTCTGTTTCCGCCGATGGACCCGGACTCGATACAGAGGCGCTCTTCACATGTCCTTTTCCGCCACCACTCACCGCCCCGGTGGCTCCCCCCGCCGTACCGCCACGTGTCAACTCCGACACAGCCGTGGCGAAACTTGAAACACACACAGACGTTGCCAACATTTTTTTCTTTTTCATTTCATTTCATTTTTAAAAACTTATTTCTCATTAATTATTTTAAGCATTTAGTTTTCGTTAAAAAAAAAGTATTTAAAAAAAATTCAGAGGCATTTTTCTTTTAATCAGAACAAACGAAAAAAAAATTAGAGAAATAATAAAATTCTAAATTTGTAAGAAAAATTAAAATCATGGAGAGAACATTCCATAGAAAAAAAATTAAATTTTCATCAAGTTTTAACGAAAGAACATTTTCTTTCGTTCAGTTTGAATATAGAATGAAGAGAAAATATACAAAACAATAAATCATCCTCAAGTGAAACACATAGAGAGACACATAAAATAAAATCTACGGTAGAAATATTGAAATAATAAAAAAAAAGTTTCAAAAATAAACTTTTTTTCTCACTGGTCTGAGGCGGTAAATTTTGTAATTTAAATTCCGCAGAAAAAAAATCCTTTTCGTTGAAATTCACTCCGAAAACTTTCAAAAGGAGTTTTTTTTTAGCTTTCCCATCACCCAGGGAAGTATGGTGAAAATTTTCTTTTTTCATACTCCCACACATTCATAAGTACGTCTTATAAATTGCTCCAAAAAAGGGGGTAATCAATGAGAAATTTATTTGGTTTAGCTTTCAATTCTTTCGTTAAGTTTCTTTTTCTTTAACTTCTATCGATTTTGAAATAAATTTTGTAACGCTTCTTTTTTTATAATGAATAGAGCCAATTTTTCTCAATTAAAAAGAAATATTTAACTTAACGAAAGTGGGGAGAAAGTTAAAGGGACATTAGGTCCAAAAACCTCGAAGATGACACGACCTAAGACCCAAGGGTCTGATGATATTTTACAATGAGGGCCAACCCCATTTAGGGAAAATGGCCATGTGTGTTGTTTTGTTTTATTTAACTTAACGAAACTAATTGTTTTTAATTAAATATTTCTGATGTCTTTTTTATTCTTTTCTTAATCCAAATTACATTACATAGAGAAAAATGAGATGTTGACTTTATACTTTATGTCTTCTATAAAATGAACAAAAGCTCCGTGTCTATTTCAATGATTCGTTAAGTTTAGCAAGCAAAATATGTCTGTTTCCTGTATTGCATTTACAACGATTTACAAAGGATATAAAGCATATTTGATTAGCTTTGAATTTTCAAAAACTCAACGAAAATTTCACACGGAGTCAAAACTTGAAACAAAGAGTCTTTATTTATCGTTTCGTTAAGTTTCATTAGACCTTCAAATTATTGATTTTAATCTATACATTAAACAAAATGGTTCTTACAGTCTTTCAAGAACAAATTCTCCTTGTTTTCCTTATAAAAAATGTTTCGTTAAGTTTGTCAAAACTATCAATTATTTTTCGTTCTTTGGCAAAATTGAGTTTTATTATTTTTTTCCAACACTCTTTTCTCCTAAAAATATTCAATAAGTCTTTAAATGAAACTTAAAATTTATACTGATTTTTTTTTTAACCTTTGGAATGCGGAGGCCTTGGTAGTTACGTAGAATGCGAAGGTGGGGTCGTTGAACGACCCCAAAAAGAAGGCCAATTTTCTCCCAAACTATACAACCTGGAGTTGTCGGGTTAGTGCCTATAGATTCCTTATATAGTCCTCTTGCACCCTGCACCACAAATTGGCCGCCCTAAAATACTTAGAAGGAGATATTAGGGAAAAACATTTTTCAATCATTTTTCACAATTTCTTTTTGAGAAATTTGCCAAGAAACTGCAATTTTTTTTTTCACTCTTCCCCACATTCCCCTCACTTCCCGCAACGTGATAAATGGCAATATTTCTCGAATATTCTTTATTGTTTTGCACATTTACATGCTTCTGATTATGTTTTATGTTGTTTATGCTCTAAAAAATTTTCCGCAGCATGACCGTTACACCAATTTTTGAATTCCCTTCTTCTACATTTTCCTTAATAACTTTTCTTGTGGTGGTCGGATTGAGCTGAAATTTTTACACAACCTCCTCAGATAACCAAGGAACTTATTTCCAAAAGATGGGAATGGTATCTTTTATATTTATGGAGATATAACACGAAATATAGCGCTGGGGTCGTTCAACGACCCCGCTCCGCATTCCAAGGGTTAATACTAAATAAAGTATCTGCATTTGCTCAATGATCACCCCATTTTTTGGTACAATCATTCACCCAAAATTTCTTCCAGTGTTCACCTCAAATTTCCCGTATCTCTCCCAATTGATTCAATTGAAATACTTCCGCTACAATCTACCCCCATCCATTCCTTAAATTCATACAGACTCCCCTTTCTTTTTTTTTCTTCGTTGAACATTCCACAATCATATTCTTCCCTTTCTATAATTTTTTTTTGCTTCGGCAAAAGACAGAGAAAAGAAAAACTCTTCCACCTACTCACTTTTGCCCTTCACACGCCATGACATGTCATATTTTTTTGGTGTAAGAAAATTTACAAAATTCATGTAAAAAAAAGGTAAATTCAAAAAGAAAAAAATATGTCGCGAGGATAAAAGTGAAATTCACTCCAAACTGCGAGCCTTTTTTTGTCTTATTGCTCCTTTACAGATGATTCAGTTAGACAACTTTGCATTTTCATCATCATCGTCATCAATAAAAAATAAAGTCATGAAATAGACGAGATGGTTTTTTCATTCTCTTCAGACACATTTTATTCTTTTGATTCTTTCTCTTATTTTTGGGGCAAAAAAGACTTATTTTTTCATCTTCTTTATAATTTTTTTTTCCGAGGATATGTGTGTGGGCGAAATAAACACCTATTGATGAAAATATTTGAGAAATATTTTAGGAATAAAATCCCTTTTTTTGCCACCTAGTCAATCCTTTCTATATTTAGCACAACACAAAAAAGGTCTCTCAATTGAAGCTCATTATTTACCTCCCCCAACAACGGAAATGGTAGGTTCTATTGATTTTTTTTCTTTAAGGAAATGAGGGTATTGGTTACCTTCTTCTACATATCATACAGCACAGAGAAGTATAATGAAACCCTGAAAGCACCCACGTTGAGTTATAAAAATAAAATAAAGTCAATCATAACGCGTCCAGTTATAAGAGTTGGTGTTCCACAACGTGTAGAAGTTTGTTTATGCGTTGTAATACTATTTGTGAGCAATATTAGTAGGCAAAGTTGAATTTTTTTGTGAAATTCAGCAATTTGATGCATAAAAATGGTCATATCTCTAGTTCTATAACACCTACAGAAATTTCGTGACTAGTTTTGGACAGGTCTTGAAATAAGCTATAATTTGACATATATCTCAATGATTTTCAAAGTCACCTCTGGAACACAAAATGGCGGTTTTTTGTTTCACAAAAAGAGTTTTTCGCATTTTTCGTCCTAAAGGAATGGTTCTAGAGGTTTATGATGTTTTAGAAAGTTGTAGATAATTGCAAAACCTTTAATTTGATACTAAGATGAGCCAAATCGGACAAGCGGTTCAAGAGATATGGCTCTTAGAACTTTTCAAATTCAAGAATTTTTCAAATGGCCATATCTTCTAAACGGCGACATAGATTTTCTTCATTTTCGGACTGGTGACAGATATTGAGTCAGGCTACAACATATCAAAATTTAAAGGAAATCTATAACAGATGTTCGGAGATATAGCCCCTTAAAGTTATGCAATTTTTGTTTTTGATTTTAGTGCCTCTTGCGGCCATTTTTGGAACTTAGAATGTTCTAGACAGTTGTAGGGCTTCTTGAAACCTTTCATTTGCTACCAGGATGATTAAAATCGGTCAAGCCGTTCTCGAGTTATATCGAAAAAACACTTTTTGCTTTAGGCCGCCATATTTGCTAAACCGCTTAACCGATTTTCAAGTATGAATTATCGATGTAAACGTCTCACTGAGCTCTACAACATACTAAAATTTCCGACCTCTAGCTATGAAGGAAATGATTGACGGTATTTCAAAATGGCGGATGGCGGCCATCTTGGATTTTGAAAATGCGAAAAAACAAAATTTTACACCCACATTTCTATAGAAAACTTCAAACCTGAAGGCTCTATCTCTTACCGTTCTCGAGATATAAGGCAAAGTTTGGGCGACCGGCCGGCAGGACGGCCGGATCAAAAATTTTCCACCACCATTTTCGTAATGTGGGATGTCTAAAACGTGCTCATACCAAGTTTGAGCCCGATCTGAGGAGGTCGGTTTTTCCGACGATTACAATACTTGGTGTTGGCCACGAAGTGGAACACCAACTAATTTTTGAGAAGAAATTAAAGACTGAAAATTGCTTGAGAATTATCGTCTTTACTTCTACAGTCATTTTGGGTTAAAATTGCATACTTTTAGGCATTAAGAAAATATTAATATTATTTTTTTTTATCTCATGGAAAGAAATTCAAGAGAAATGAAAAGAAGAAGTTTGAGTTGAAATTTCCTAAATTAATTTTAATCATCAATTTAATATTATTTTTTAAAGCAAAGAATTTAATAAAAAATAAAGAGAAAAATATTGATTTATAAATCCCTGAAGAAATAAAAAAAAGATTTTTAGACTTTAATTCATCAACTTTTCCCACAAAATTGCATACTTTTATGCAGATTTACGAAGGAAAATTTTATTCAAAAATAAATTTCATTTCAAATACACGATTTTCCATAATTTCCAAACATAATTAAATATTCTTTTCATTTAATTTTCATTCTCCCACCATCCCCTATTTCCCTATTTTTATTGCACTTTTACTGCCTCAGAGAACTTCTGAGTCAGAAGTTCATCAAAGTGCGCGCCTAAATGTATGCAAATTAGGAAATATTCTCACTTCTTTATAGAACAATCATCATCAACAGGGCATCATCATAAAGCCACCAAACATACAAGAACGACAAAGTAGAAAAAAATACGAAGACTTCCTTCTAAGAAAAAGAAGAAAAAAATCATCTCAATCACTCAAAGTTAATTTTGCTTTTGTGGAATCCCCAAATGAAATTAAAACTTCCACGCGAAGCCCCTCAAACACACCCCCCACTCCCCACACAGAACCTAATTTGTCATCCCTCCACGACACACGCGTGGAAAAAATTAAATAAGTAAAAAAAAAGTGTCTCTAAAGTATACAAAGGAAGGGACGAAGAAGAAAAAAAATTAATAACATAAAATGTAAGAAAGGAAAGCAAGCAGAGAGGACAAAAAAATAAAAGTTGAATGAAATTTTCTTGTGTGTTGTAACACTACATACTTTGACTCAGCCGGTAGAACATTTGTCTTTTCCGTTGACGACGTCTTCTCGTAGAGAGTTGTCGAGCGCCTGGGGATCATCCCACTGGGACCAACTGTGCGATTCCCATTTGTCGGATCGTATTTTGTTACGCTGCTACGTGGCTTTGCGGGACTCGAAATTGCTGCAAAAACAATAAAAAAAAATCACAAATTAAATAAATTCAACAAAAAAAATTAATAAAAGAAGCTTTTTAAAAGGAACTTCAAAACTCACCATTTTGAGTAACAGCCACGGGTTTTGGCTGAGCCGATGCTGGCCGGTCCTGTGCCACTAAACGACTCATCGTCTCTTTCACGGTAGCGGGATCAAGGGTGTTTTGCCTCTTAAAATTGCTGCTTCTGTGAATTTGACAAAAAAAAACCAACAAAATAATTTAAAAAATGTCAAAAATTCACTGAAAAAAATATTTTAAATTTTTTAACGTTCACCGTTATCGGTTTTACGTTTAAACTGAATTAGCTTTTGACATTTGGAAATTTGACAGATGAAGTTTGACATGTAAGAAAATTTTGACAATGTCAAATTGACGTAAGAAGATGTAATTGAAATTATAACTCATAACTGTTATAATTTAAAAAGATGGAGAAAAGTGAGAAAAATATCAGTGTAAATTTCATAGTAAAAAACGGTCAGATATTTTAAATTAGAACATCAATAATAACTACTGACAATAACTTGACATAAAGCTTTGAAAAAAACAAAATATTCTGACAGTAGAAAAATCTTTTATTTTTAAGAAGAAATTCTAAAAAATTTCAAGGATTTCTCAGTGACTGAATAGAGCTGAAAATTTATAATTGGATGTTTTGACAATTTAAATTTGACATTTAACTTTAAAAAAATTGACAGTAAAAAATGTGACATAAAAAACACTTTAGACAATAAAAATTCAGCAAAAGAATGAATTTCTTAGTCGCTTAATAGGATCAAAAATCTCTTATTGAATATTTTGACAATTCAAATTTGACATAACTTATTTGAAGCTTAACGTCAGAAAATTTGACAATACAGAATGTGACACTAAAAATGTTGATAAGAAAAATACAATTTTTTTAGTGAAAATTCATCAAAAAAAAGTTTTAATATGAATGTTTTGTATTAAAAATTTGACATAAGAATATTTTGACAATGTCAATTGGACGTAAAAAAAAAATTACACTAAATGTATCTATTAAAGAAATTTGATAGAATGATAAAACATTAGATAAATAACAGTGTAAAGTCAGTAAGAATTTGACTTGAGAAACATTCGGTCAGGATTATGATTAAGAAAAAAAAGAGACTTAAGAAAATTTTGACAACGTCAATTTGACATTGAAATTTTAATTAAGAAATTTTGACATTCAAATTTTAATAAGAAAATTTGACACAAGAAAATTCGTTTGATCACTCAACTGTGTAAAATAAGAGTGGAAAAAAACGTTAGAAAATTGTATAAGTTTTCCTTCAATTTTGACAGATAAAATAATTTGGCATATAATTTCTGTCAAACATACATATTCATAAATTCTTAATCCTTCTTATAAATTCATCACAAAAAGCTTATTAAAAATTTCACAGAAAAAACTCCTTGTAGGTTTGACGTAAAAATATATTTAACATTAAATATTATCTGTCATAAATGTCAATCAACATTGACAGTAGCGCCAAAAGCGCATTTTAAATTAACCACAAATTCCTTTTAAACTTTTTCTCTTTCCTTTAACTCTGCAAATTCCCTTTAAATTATTTAAATTCTTTCACCTTATTTTGAACATTTCAAATCTCCCAAATGCATTTTTTTCCTCTCTTTTCTCTACTCTTTTATGCACAAACACGAAAATCCTCTTACGACCAATTGAATTTTCAAAAACCTCACCCCTTCCCCGCCATTGTAAAAAAAAAAGAAAGTTTTAGACGTTTTTGGGGCATTTTGAGGGGTGAAAAAAAGTAGAACAAGTGGGTGGAAACAAATAAACGAAAAGAAAAGAAAATGAGAGAAAAACTTACATTGAAGCTCTCTCGGTAGACGATGTGGCACCACTTGTTGCTGTTGCTGCTGCCGTTGTTGTGTGATTATTGGCAACATTTGTTGCACCTGATGCCGTTGCAGCTGCAGCCGCCACAACAGCCGGCGTGGGGCCAACACCTGTTATAAAACGATGGAATATTTCTATAATTAACGTGCTGTCACCCTGTCACTTAATATGTCATCATTTAAAGCGTGTGTTAGTAAAATTCATTCGGAGGGAGAGACTTTTATTCTCATTTGTTTCTTTTTTTTTTGTTTTTTGCTTGAGGTGCGCAACTTGAAGATTTCTTTTGTTCTTCTATCAACAATTATACTACGTGAACTAACGGTTAAAATTCAAATTTTTGTTTGTTCTAAATGTCAAAATTTTGACAAGTTTGTGCGCATCTTCTTCTTCTTACAAATTAGGTTTTTGATTTATTAGTAAAAAACCATTTTGCATTCCCTTACTTACCTTCTCTTATATTAAGTTTAATTTTGTTAACAATAAAATGTTATATTTATTAGATTTAGTATTAGTAACAAATGTGCAAACTATGTATAGGTAGGTATATATATTTTACAGGGTTCATAAAATAATTTGCTTGAAAAAAAAATTTTTTTTTTTTTGACATTAAAAAATGGAAGAAAAAATTGCGAAAAATGATTTTTGAGAAATAAAAAAAAATTAAAAAGAAGAAATCATAAAGAAAATAATAATAAAAAAATATTCCCTCCCCCACACATGCATTAAATGAATTGAAAACATAAAAAATGACTGTTAATGGGGCATTTTGTTGTCTTAAATCTAAAACTAAACTAAGAAAAGCTCCATAAAAACAAAAACCACACATCAATCTTTATTTACTCCGACATGGCGTAAAAAAAACAAATTTAGAACAGAAAAATAAATTTTAGAACAAAATTTTTAGAACATAATATTTTTAGAACACGATTTTTTGTTCAACAAATAAAAGCAGCTTTATGGGAGTAAATAAAGTTTGAAGCAGCAGAAATCATTTAGCATTGACACATGTGGACTTACGCAGTGTTTCGGCACCACTAGACGCCCTCCTATTGGGTTTAGTACTCGATGCCGAGATACTTCGATGGACACCACGGTGCGTTGGGCTCTGTACTGCGGAATTACCCGCAGCTGCTTCATCATTTCCTGCTATATTCCTCAGTGACAGGGAAGATCCTGACCGGGAACCGTCGGATTCGGGCTAATTTCATTTGCAAAAATAAAAAATATTGTATTTTAGTACACATTTAGTACAAAACGCACTAACATCCATGACATTTTTCTTTCTTCAAAATAATGATCAATTTAATTAAATTTAATTAAAAGACAGCTCGTGAGATCAGCTAAATTTTCCTTTTCAAAAAAAATAAAGATTTGTACTAAAAAAAAAACATGACAGAGACAAAAAAAAAACATAACTTACATCTGTGCTTTTTCTTCCTAGAAGCAAATATGTGGCGAATACATCGTCATAGCGAACTTGTGATAGTGATTCTTCAATGTCTTGCCTATTGTACCCCATTGCGACTAGGGCTTCTACAATTTTTTGTTTTTGTTTTTGGCGATGACACAATAGCGACGATTTAATTGGAATAAAGACGAAAAAAAAGAAAGAGAGAAAAAAGAGAATTAATAAAATTCCTTGTGAAACAATTCAATAAAAAAAAAACATTTCATTTTGCATTTCTTAATTTTTGTTTTCTTTGTACACAATTCTCAAAAAATCGACAGCAACAAGACATAAAGATAAAAAAAAATACATTTAAGGAACTTTCTAAAAATGAAAAAATAAAAATAAGTTGTACTAAAACATTCTTTTTTATATAAAAGTAGGTACTAAAACTTGAAACAAGAGAAGAACAATC
The DNA here is from genome assembly GCF_024334085.1 of Lutzomyia longipalpis. Lineage (NCBI taxonomy): Eukaryota > Metazoa > Arthropoda > Insecta > Diptera > Psychodidae > Lutzomyia > Lutzomyia longipalpis. The sequence continues at coordinate 17,639,253 of NC_074710.1, read as the reverse complement.
AAATGGCAAGAAAATATTGAAGAAATTATGTTTTGATTTTTTATGTTCCAAAACTCAATTCAATTTTTAGAACAAAATAGTACATGAGAAAATTTTGAAGATTTAACAAAGAATGTTGATTTCAGATGACAGCTAAAACCTTCCATTAAAAATTTAAAAAATACTTTTAATTAATTTTTTTAGTACATTCAGGTACTAAAAGTTTTCCAAAGATATCTAATGTTAGAGTTTGAAAAATCTTTGTAGCAGCACTATGCATATATTTCGAATTAATCTTTGAGTAAGATTTGTGGAATTTAGTACGTACTAAATGCGTACTAATTAGTACTAAATATTCCAAAGTTTTCTTGTCAATCTTATTTATTTAATTGAAATAAATAGATAAATAAGTAAGATTGACAAGAAAACTTTACAACATTTAGTACTCATTAGTACGCATTTATTTCTAAATGTTCTAAAGCTTTCTTATCAATCTTATTTATTTAATTGAAAAGAAAACTTTACAACATTCAGAACTAAATGCATACTAATTAGTACTAAATGTTTTAAACTTTTCTTATCAATCTTATTTAGGACAAATTAGTACGCATTTAGTACTAAATGTTATTTAAATCTTATTTATTTAATTGAAAAAAAAACTTGTCAATCTTAAATCCTTATCAATCACAATATTGATATCCTTCAATTCCTTTAGAGAAGTACTAAATTTTCAATCTTTATTCTGTACTAAAAACTGTACTAAATTGTTTTAATGCAGCTTTTTACATTAATTCCATTACTTTAAATCGTATTTCAGCTTAGTAAACTAATAATTTTCTTCCTGAATTTCCCTCCATTTTTCCACCTTCCCCCACCAATTAAATTTAAAACTAAAAAAAAAACCATTGAGAAAAGCTTTGAAAAATCATTTTGAAAAACATCTCCAATTGAAAATGAAACCAATTCTCATTTCATGTCGTCTCCATGTGATTCCTTTCAAATCAAAATCAACTTTAGGTATTGATTTTGGCTCAATAAATGGTCATTTAATGACAAAGTTTGTCTTCCACTTAACACAGGAGGGAAAAACATTCATTTCTATTGGAGAAAATTGGAATGGCATTGAAAGGAAAAATAAATGAAGAGAACGTTCTTCCTCATTTAATTTTTAATTGAAAGAGATGATGTCCCGTAAATAGAGAAAATTTGTACGAATTTTTCTTTTTTTCAAATCCATTTTCCGAGAGAAATGGAATCATTCATTGATTTCTAGTCATGTGAAAATAAAAATCTCAAGTAGTTTTGTATAGAAAATGTTCATCATTGAAAATTCTCTCCTTTGAATTGCATTTAAAGTGAAGGAAAATGATGGAAAGTATGCAGTTTGAGTTCACATGAGAATTTCAATTCAAACTCATCGAACTCTCTGTATTTATTGAGGAGTGAAAAAAGCTTCTTTTTTTCGCAAAAGAAATAGAAGAATTTTTCTCTTTTGCCATTCCTCCACAAAGAATCTTTTACTTTGTACAAAACACATGGCATGGAAGGAAGAGCAAATTCTTGCGCAAACTCCCCAATGGCACCTAATCTCCTTTCTTTCTTCTTCTTCTTCTTCTACGACTGCTTTCCATGGCTGTATTTGGTGTTTGATGAGCCATAAACATGATCATAATGGTGTGAGAAGCAGGGTGGTGGCAACGGACGGAAAGTCTATGGAAAATTCAGAGAGGAAAAATACCCCGAAAAGAAGAAAAAATTTCCCGAGGAGTATGAGAAGTTTTCATGGAGAAAAGTATCAAATTTCATTTATATTTCATGTAACATAAAAATAAAAATTTTCTCCCTTAAAAAAAATTATGTACTGTATAACAGAGTGAAAGGAAAAGCATTCACCAAATGCTTTGGAGCTTTTATATACATGGACAGGGTGTCTCAATTTAGGCGCTGCTAAGAATACTTTCTAAAGATTCTTTAGAATTATTTTAATTTAATTTCTTTATTTTATTTCTTATTTGTTTATTTCAGTATGCAATCTATTTAATTTCCTGACGAATGTAAACCAACAATTCTAAACGAATATAACAAAATATTCCGAATATTGAATGTAAAACAGAATAATTCTTTAAATAAATAAATTTATTTAAAAATTCACTTTTTCTTAATTTCTTTTCATTTTTATTTAATATTTTGCATTTAATACTTAATATTTAATACTTTAACCTAATATTCCGAATCCTTTTCAATTTTTCTGTATTTAAAATGATTCTTTATCAATAATTAAGAAGGAAGAAAGCAGTGAATAGAGGGATGAAGGGTTAGAAAGGGAGCACAGGCAAGATGATCAAATCAATTGACAAAGACGAATTTATTCGATTTCCGAGAAAATTCCGAATATTATTGATTTATTTTTAAACATTTCAAATTCCTTTGTTTGAGTATTTTAAATGAATTTATTCAGTAATTTATCACATTTAATCACTTTCCGGTAATATTCCAAATATTACTGATTTTTTCTTAATATTCCGCATTCCTTTTTAATTTTTGGGCATTTTAAATGTTTTTTTTATAATAATTTATCACATTTATTCGGTTTCCGGAAATATTCCGAATATTACTGAATTTTTTCTCAACATTCCGAATACATTTTTTCAATAAAAAAATCTCTTTATGATTCTTTTTAACACAAATTAACATCCCTTCAAGTCCTTTTTCCTTCCTTAAAGGAACTCTTTGGTAATAAAATAAATTTCTTTATTGAAAATAATAAAAACAGTTTATTTGAGACACCCTTTGAAAATTTTCCCATCACACCCACATTCTCTCCTTTAGCACAGCAGCTCTTTAGTATCCCACCCTCATCCCATTTAGGGGAAATTTAATGGAATCAAGAAAATATTTTAGTGGGTGGAAGAATATTTTACATCCACATAATATTGCCAACATTATGGTGTCAATATCACTAATAAATATACATTATATTGGGGTAAAAGTGAGCTTCAAAGGTATCATCCGTGGCACCTCGTTGGGGACTCTTTAATAAAAATAAAATAACAAGCTCCGACATCTTTCCTTCCTCCTACTTCCCCCTCCTTCCTCCTCTCCGCCATCACTCTTTAAATTTATTAATATCTCTTACTCAAATTTTAATGGCTCCTTTTTTTTCTCTCCTTTTATCGTGCATGGAAAAATATAAAATAAAATAAAGAGCTCGCGGGAAAGAAATTTTTTTACACTCTGATCATTCTAATTTAATCTATTGATCCACATCCCTCTCGCATGGATGCCAGTTCCTCGCCCCCTTCTCCTCTGTTCCTCCCAAAAAAGCCCATCAAATGGAAATCCATACGTAGAAGTGAAGGGAAAAAAAAACCTCTAAGCCCGTGAATTATTAATGGAGCAATTCAGTGAAATAATTCCCTTCACAAATCGCAATCGTTACCACCTCCCAGCACCCCTCCACCCCCCTCCCCAACCATATACTGTTGCTACAAAAAAATTATATAGCTCAAATCGAGCAATAACCTCCCTGCGTGAGAAATTTTAGCACGCCAGAGAGAAAAAAAACGTTGAATAGAATTTGGTGAAAATTGATTGCAAAATCAGCCCAATTCTTTTTTTGTTTCCTTGCCTTTCTTTCTTCTCCTAGACGCATAAAGCCTTTTTAATGCCATTCTCTTGTTCTTTTTTTGTTTTGCTTCTATATTCTATGAAAGTATATAATATTTATATTATATTTACAAATTATATTGTATATTTTTAAAAGTCAAATGAAAAATAATTAAAGAATTAAATTTCATTGCAAAATCTACGACAAATTGCATACCATGAAGGAAAAAATAAATAAAATTTTATACAAAATATTTATTTAAAGAATATTTATAATTAATTTAATTAAATTATTCATTCAGAAAATCTAAAAAAGAGAAAGAACACTCAAATGTAAAAAAAAAACAACAATACAGTGAGACCTCGATATAGCGAATGTTTTGCATTACGAAGAAATTGAGTTAACCCTTTGATGATCAATGAATGTCTAAAAGGTATTTTATCTGACAATTCTTCAGCATAGAATGCATTAAGAAAATTCTGCTTAAATTCATTAATCCACAAACGTTCTCAAGTCTTTATATTCAAGTAAAATTATTCAATAGATGGCGTTACTTTGCCACTATATCCCTAATTTACAGAGAATTATTTTTAAAAAAAATTTTCATGAAGTAAATTCATTGAAAATAATTATTTGAGTAGAATATTCAATCCCACATTTAACTTTCCACAAGATTTAACTTAAGTAGCAATAGGCAAAAAAGTCAGGTTAGAATTTAATTTTTCAGAGGAATATTTCAAATATTCTTTAAGAAATATTCATTAACTGTTTTTTTAAATATTATTATTAAAATACTTCGCATATTTTTTAATACTTTTGATATGCATTGAATATCCTTTAAATACTTTAAATAACTATTTTTCATATACTTCAAATACTTTTCAATAACGTCAAATATTTCTCAAATACTTTTGAAATACTTCAAATACTTGTCAATAACGTCAAATACTTAGAATACTTCTGAAATACTTTTCAATAACGTCAAATATTGCTCAAATACTTTAAATACTTTTCTTTCATTAACCTCAAATATTTCTTTAATACTTCTGAAATACTTCAAATACCTAAAATACTCTTCAATAACGTCAAATACTTCGAATACTTCTGAAATACTTTTCAATAACGTCAAATATTGCTCAAATACTTTAAATACTTTTCTTTCATTAACCTCAAATATTTCTTTAATACTTCTGAAATACTTCAAATACCTCAAATACTCTTCAATAACGTCAAATACTTAAAATACTTCAAATACTTTTCAATAACGTCAAAAATTTCTCAAATATTTCAAATACCTCAAATACTTTTCAATAACGTCAAATACTTCAAATACTTTTCAATAACGTCAAAAATTTCTCAAATACTTCTAAAATATTTCAAATACCTCAAATACTCTTCAATAACCTCAAATATTTCTTTAATACTTCTGAAATACTTCAAATACTTTTCAATAACGTCAAATACTTCGCATACTTCTGAAACACTTCAAATACTTTAAGTACTTTTAAATAACGTCAAATATTTCTCAAATACTGCAAATACTTTTCTTATACTTCGAATACTTCTCAAATATTCTTTCAATACATCAAATATCTTTCAAATCTTCCCAAAAACTTTGGAATTTCAGCTAAAACATTTTGGCACTCAAACAATTTTTTTTTCAGACTCAAAAAATGTCTAAAGCGTACCCAAAAATTGTCTTTTTAACACTCTAATTTTGCCTAATTTTAACCACATTTTTCCTCATTTCTTTTTGTCTCTTTTGAACATCAATATTGTCCATTTTGTCCCTTTTGAAAATCGTTACAATTTACAACTATTTCAAATAAACTATTCGTCTTCTTTTCATCATTTTTCCCCCCGCCTTATTTTCTGTCTGTGTCTCTCTCTTTTGTACGTTTGTTATATTTGCCATAATTCAATTTTCTTCTGTTACACAAACAAATTAAATTTCTCACCATCCTCTCTTTTGACTATCCGTGCGCATTTTCCGCGAAGAAATAAAATTGAATAAAGCTGCAAATCAGGAGAAACAATAAAACATCTCCTTCTCCCACAAACAGAGAGAGACATGACAATTTTTTGCAATTGATATTGTACTACACGTCCTGAAGAAAAAAAAATCCTTTTTCAATAAAAAAAAATTCACCGAATGGAGTATTCTGTGTGAGAAGAAGGACATTTTGAGAAGGATTTTTCTCTCCATATAGTGCAGCTGTATTGCAATAAATTTTCCTCTAAAGCACAAACCATATAACAAGTCTCTAAGGAAAATCCTATCGTATATTTGGTTCCCTTTTTTATTTTATTATTATTTTAAAGTTATAGCACTTTTAGGGACTTTCTCACCACAAATTCACATTTGACAGAAAATTTATAACCTTCCACACACCATTTCTTTCTTTACAACAAAATGCATTTTCAATGTACGAGTTTTGAATTTTTTCTTTTCTTGAGTGTTCTATCCCATAGAGAATGAAAAAAAATCTTTTGCCATTTTTCAGAGAGACACAATAAACGTAAAATAAAAAGAAATTTCATGACATAGAATATAAAAAAAAGATCTATATAAAGATAATAAATTACAGTAGAAAAAAAGAATCTATTTTACACCAAATATACAAGAAAAAATTGATTTTTTATCACTACAAAAATAACATTTTTTCTCTCTAAAAATCTCCCTAAAAGTATGCAAATTTTCTTCATTTTTTTTTTCATTTTGAGGGTGGGTCGGACACACCACACGTTCAACACACATACACGCGACAAAATGTGTCGCAATGTGTGTGTGTGAGAGACACAGATAGGGAGAGAATAAAAAAAGAGAAATATTCTTTTGAGAATGTGAATGAATTAATTGAATTTTTGTCATTGAATACAGTACCCGTCTTACCTATCCGTTTGGGATCTTTCAAATCGGGCACCGGCTCCGTGTAGGGCTTCAATTCGTCCTCCTCATAGCCCATATTCATCCATTTATCACGCATTATTACTTCTAGACTCGCCCTCTTTGCTGGATTCAATACCAAAAACTTACGAAGTAAACCCTCACAGTCCGTTGACATATAGAATGGAATTCTGCGGAAGGAATTATTTTTTTAAAATCATTTTTAAAGTTTTTTAATGAAAAATATTTTGAATTTATTTAATATTTTTCACCAAAAAAAAATTAATTTAAATTGTCTAAAAAAATAATACTTTTAGCCGAGACACATGTTGTGCTATAAAATAAAAAGATGAAAGATAATTTGGATAATTTATAAAAAAAAGAATTCCCAAATAATTTGTATGAAACTTTGACTTGAAAAATGTAAAATTTGGGAAGATCTAAAGTTTATTTATTTTATCTGAAACCCCTTTTTTTGCTATAAAAGATTTTTGCTATAAAAGAATACATAGTGTGTTCCAGCTAAAAGACATTACAAGAATTTGTAAAAGGTCTATTTATGTATCATTTGTAAATATTTTTCGTTGAAAAGAAAAAAAATTGATAACAGTTAAAAATTAATTTATAGCTGAGACACATCATGTGCTATAAAAAAAGATAAAAAATATTTTGTAAAAATTGTAAGAAAGACAATTTGCAAATCATTTATAAAGATTTTCCATTTAAAAAATTAATAAATTGACCGAATCTTTTTTGTAATCTAAGATTCACTTTGTGCTATAAAAATTCTTTCTGATATTTTGGTTTATTAAAAAAAAAACGATTATCAAATTTTGAGAAAAAAAATCCACAAAAAGTTAAATTTAAAAGAACAAAATTAATTAGATTTATTGTTTTTTTTTTCATTTATTAAGACACAATTCATGCTATAAAACAAAATATTTTGTGTTTCCTCTAAAAGATATTATAGTAAGTTACAGAAAATTTATTTATGAATCAATTGTAAATATTACTGGTTAAAAAATTTAAAAAAAAAAATGACAAGAGCTAAAAAATATTTTTTTGCTGAGACACATTTTGTGCTATAAAGAAAGTAATCTTTCAGATATTATGGATAATTATTTTCAAAAAATATATATTTTCAAATTTCAAATCATTTTTTCTTAATTTTCAAATCATTTACAAAATATTTTTCATCAAGTAAAAATTTAGGGGATACAAAATTGATTAGATTTAAATTAGGTAAATAGTTTTGCTTAGCTGAGACACATATTGTGCAATAAAAAAAATTCTCATAATTTTCCTATAAATAAACTTTAAAAAAAACTACAATTTGATTTATTACAATGCACAAATTCTTAGTTTTTTTAATTTCTTTTAAACCCTTTTTTAAACCCTTTCAATTAATCAATTCCAATTCAAGTTGGTAAAATTCTCCCTTAATCTGTGGAATTTCTCCTGGGAAAAATCCAACAGTTCTCCGAATTTTACGATAAGATATACTTTCTATATATGACCCTCTTGAGTTGATTGCACCCCAACCCCCACCCCCACTCCCGTGTACACCAATAAATGTCAATTGTTCAATGAATCCAATGAAACAATCAAAAGGACAAAAGTATTATGGCACAGTAAAAGAAAGAAAGAAAGAAAATAAAATAAAAGATTTTTATACTCACCGATACTTCCCACGAAGTACCCTCTCCCTCAGTTCACGCAATGTTGTGCCATCAAATGGCAATGAGCCACTAACGAGTGTGTACAAGATTACCCCGAGGGACCACACGTCCACCTCCGGGCCATCGTACTTCTTCCCCTGAAACAATTCCGGAGCTGCATACGGTGGGCTACCGCAGAATGTATCCAACTTTGAGCCTGGTGTGAATTCATTGGAGAACCCAAAATCGGCTATTTTTATATTCATCTCACTGTCTAGCAGCAGATTTTCTGCTTTTAAATCTCTGCAATGAAAAAGAGAAAAGAAGCATTTTAGAGATTTTTCATGAACGTCAACTTTGACGGGCTAAATTTCCGGGAATATTGTATGAATTTTTCATTTTTTTATATATCATTTGGAAGGGATTAATGTCAGCTATAACGTCTCAAAATTTCATTGAAATCGGTCGAGCCGTTTTCGAGATATTTAAGTTTGAAATGTTAGAATTTTTATTCGATTACTGCGCCCCTTACGGTCATTTTTTTAAGTTAAAATGTCTTAAGGGGATTTGTATACCACAGAAACTAAAAAAAGATCAGAACTATGCTAATAGATCAACAAAAAATTCAAAAATTTGCAGCTAACAGTGGAGGCGCCAGGTTAAAACTTTTAAAACTCCATTTAATCGATGAAAAATTATTATACTTTGTAATTTTTAGAAGTTTTCTATCTCGAATAGATTTAAATTTATATTTAAATAGATTTTAAAAAAAATCTGAGAGTTACCAGAGATGAGTTAATAAAATTAATTTTTCCATTTGTACGACCATCATTGTATAAAAGCTTTCAAAAGGAATTCTTTAATAGGAAATATTGTTGTTCTAACATATGTTGTAGCTTCTTCTCTCTCTTTCTTTCCACTAAATTTTTCACAAATTGATGCCACGTTTTTCAACTTTTTTCAACCCTTTAGCCCCCATCCCTCCACTAAATAAATAAACTAAATAATATTCCATTTTTCTGCCCCCTCAGTGGAGAATAAAGAGAATGTGTTATGAAGTAAACGTGGAGGATGAAGGTTTTTGTTACAATGTTTGAGTGAACAAAAAAGAAAATAGAAGAATTTTATGTGATTTTTATTGGAGCAGCAGGAGCCATATGACATTCAAGAGATTAACAGAAGGCGAAAGAATTATTATTATATAGAAAAAATGGGTGGTGGGAAAGTGTTGGCAACTGCGTGCAAGAAGCGTGAAAAGCAGTTGCAATAAAATATGTGGGTTTGTGAATTGATGGAAAAATTTCTTCTCGCGTGAAGCGATTACACTGAAAAAGGGCCAATGCGTGTGTGTGTGTGTGCTTTTTATGAGATTCATTTCAATTGAATTTTATTCTTGAAAGGGGGCCCCTTTCCCCACAAAATTCTACCCCTAAAAACATCATGAAAACACTGTGGAAGAGTCTCTTTTTCTAGCAACTCTTCAAGCATCAGAAACACGTACAGAGGATGCTCATCGAAGGAGTTTGGGGGCAAAATGGGCCAGGGAAATGTCAATAAAAATTTTTATTGTAATCTCCTCCACTATATGTACATACAATTCCCCATAAGAGATTTTTCTTTTTCTAACGCATTTTCTTTTGCTTTTGTCTCTCCTATTTTTTTCTGTGTGTGGGAAAATTGATTTTCCTGCAATTGTGGGAAAAATCTAAAAGACATTTCTAAAGAGGTTGAAAAATGTTTGTTTAAAGCCTTCTGCTGGAAAATTTCAAATGAAAATAATGTTGCAAAACTCCAATAATCATTAATTATAGCAAAACATGTCATCTCACTAATTCACCTATAAATTCAATAAATTCTACATTAGCAGCACATAAATTTACTTAGTCTGTGTACAAATATTTCATTCTAACCCCCTAACATTGAAAAGCTTTTCTACGTGATTTTTTTATTTCGTTGCATCTCACTAAAAGCAATAAATTGAATTTTCTATCCATTTTAGGGATTATTTATTTTGATTGTTCTCCTACAAACTAGTATTTGTAAAGCTTCCAATTTATGTAGCTACATAGTATGTATGCAAGGGGGGTTTATCTGAACGAAATTCTTCGGATTTTTGGAAATATTCAGATGATTCGTCATGGAAATTCAAATACAAGTCCAAGCCTTAAAAAAGGTTAAATATATGCATAAAAATACTTAAATCAAACCGAAAAGTAGTAAATTCAAGCTAAAAAAGTAGTAAATTTAAACCAAAAAACGAAGAATGAATTCAAGAAGCTGATTAATATTTGGTTTTAAGAACTTCCAAAATAGCACAGATTGAGGAACAAAACATTAAAAAACATCATTAAAGACTTAAAAAAAGGACAAAATTCAAACGGAAAAGTAGTAAATTAATGCTAAAAAGTAGTAAACGGGTTTCGATTTTTTTCCGTTTTTGCGTTGTTCGGTTTTTAGCAAGAAATATTCATGTGAAGTCAAATATTCATATCTTCAGAAATATTCGTTTAAAAAACCAAAATATTCGCCAGATAAACACCCCTTGTATATACATATGTATATAGGGGCATTAGTTTGGACTTTGAGAAGAGCATTGTTTAAGTTTTAGATTTACCCAAAAACTGCATTGAACACTTGGAAATGAAAGCTGATTTACGTTTGCAATGCGAAGAGAAGAGATTTTATTTGATTTCAATATTTAATACCCTTGAAGTGTCTACGTGTGTGTGTGTGTGTGGGAGTTGTGAAAACTTTGTTAAATCCCCAATTAAAGGGGTTGCAAGGAAGGAAAGGGGTTGTTGCTGTGCAAGAATAATAGGAGGGAATGTGATGAGAAGTTGGTGAGAAAATTAATTTTAAGTAATTCTCTGTGTCTTTGTTTCAAAATTAAATTTAGAAATTATGTGGGTGGGTGTGATTACCTACCTACAGTTTTTCCCACCCTCATCCCTTCGTGGAAATACACCGGAAAAATCAATATAATTTGTCACCAGATTTAGACAAAAAAAAGACATTGAAGAATAAAATTAAATAGCCTCTGAATGTCAAAGATTTCCTAAATTTCTCACGCTCTGTTTATTATTATTTTTACTTCTTTTCCTTTCTCTACCATCATACAAAAAAATTATATATTTTACGTAGTACTGGTGACAATTTTTCTTCATCTCTCTCTCTCTTCACCCCTGTGAGCTGAGAATAGCTGTGGAGTCATTTAAAATTAGAATTCAATGCTTTGGTAAATTTTTTTCTTTTCATTTCACAGCAATTTTCCTTCATTTGTTGATGTTCTTCTACATCCCAATAATAAGCAATGTGTCTTCCCTTTGCCCTTATGCTCAGGAAGGTTCTTTTTTCCATAAATTGAACTCTGACATCTCACCCTATTCATTGACTTGACAAATTCTTCTCTTTCTCCCATTTCTCCTTCTAACTTTGCTAAAATATTCAATTGAAATCCACGAAAAGCCCACGCAAATTTTCCTATTAGTTTCATTTCATTGCAAATTACTTCTGTCTGGAGAAAATTTTATCGGGAGTTTATGAGAAAAATTCTCAGAAATAGATTTAAAATTAATTTTAATTTTTTTTTACATTTTTTTTTCAGTCTTGAAGATTTTTAAAAATATTTCTGAAAATTTTGAAGATTCCTTTAATATTTCTTTTATTTTTTAATCTTCTAAAGATTTCTTAAATATTTGTGAATATTTTGAAGAATTCGTAAACTTTTCTGATTTCTTAAACTATTCTGAATTTTTCTGAAAATTTCTCAAATATTTCGAGAAGTTTGGACGATTTCTTCAAGTTTTTTGAATCTTCTGAAGATTTCTTTAATGTTTGAGAATTTATTGAAGATTTCTTAGATATTTCTTAAAGTTTTAAAGATTTCCTAAATATTTCTGAAATTTCTAAAGATTTTTCTTAAACTGTTCTGAATTTTTTGAAGATTTCTAAAACTTTTTTGAATCCCCTGAAGATGTCTTAAATATTTTACAAAGTCTTGAAAATTTTTAAAAATATTTCTGAAAATTTTGAAGATTCCTTTAATATTTCTTTTATTTTTGAATCTTCTAAAGATTTCGAAGATTTCTTAAATATTTCTCAATATTTTTTAACTCCAAAAACAATAATAGAATAAAAGGAATCACTCACCTGTGAATAATTCGCTTCTGATGACAGTACTGTACAGCTGAGACAATTTGCCGAAATTTAGCACGTGCCTCCTTCTCCTTCATACGCCCATGGAGGACAAGGTAGTCAAATACTTCTCCGCCCGATGCATACTCCATGACCAAATACAACGTCTTTTCCGTTTCAATTACTTGAAACAATTTAACAATATTTGGGTGATCCAGCATCTTCATAATTCGCACCTCACGGAATAATTTTTGCAATGAACCCGGATTGAGTTGTGTCTTATCAATTATCTTTATGGCAACCTCCTTGCCGGTGGGTACGTGCCTGGCCAGTTTAACCTTCGCAAAATTCCCCTTGCCAATTGTTTTTAGCAATTTATACTTCCCAATGTGCTCCTCAGCTGGGCGCCATCGACTCGGCATCCCACTCCGAAGTTGCTGCATATTGGGGGAGCCCTAAAATAAAATTAAAAAAACAAAAAAAAGTTTGCGTTAGATTTTTTTTTATTTCTGTACTAAAAATTATTTTGTTGTTGTTAAATTGTAGAATTTCTGGTGGAAGAATAATCTCCATTATATTGTTCAATATGTGGTTTTGTACAATATATTTTGTGTGGTTATTTCCATTAAATCTTTGTTGTACTAAAATTTAGTACACGTGAAAAATTAATTAATATGCGTTGTTTTTATCCCTTTTCAATTGGAATTTGTTAATGAAAATGCTTTTATTTTCTTATTGAATGCTATTTCCATATCAAATTAAATCAGTACTAAAATACAATTAGTTGTACCGAAATTGTACTAAAAATATCCACAAGCAATAAACTTCTATAGAATTCTCACCAAATGATTTTCTTTCGTATACTTCCCACAAATTAATGTGAAAAACTTATTAAATTGCTGTACTAAAATTGTACTAATAATACATCAAAATTGCTCTAAAAATATCCGAATGTAACAAAACCTCTAAGAATTAACACAAAATGTTCTTCTTTCGTATCCTCTTCAACATTTTTATGTAAAAACTGTTAAAACTATTGTACTAAATTAGTACTAAACTTGTACTAAAACCCTTGAAATTATCTGAAAATGAATTTTCTCACATTTCCTTCGATATTTTGTTATTGAAGTAATGCAAATAGATTTATGTAAAATTCCCATCATGTCTAGAAAGTCATTAATTTCACATTAATACTGTGAGAGCTTCTCGAGTTTATCAACAACATTCTCCCACTTCCCCTCCCTTCCTCCCAAATCATCTCCCATAGAATTATACCTTATTGGCATTTCTCATTCACCACCCCATCTACCAACCAACGTAATTTTCCCAATCAATCGAATTCTCATTATCACATTGTAAGTAGATTAGCACCGGAATGTGGGTGGAATCACAAAATACTTCCCAGATCAAATATCCAGGTTGTGACTCTTCTCCAACCCCTTTTCGTGGGGATTATGTGACCTCTTGAAATGATTTCAACAGTACTACGTCACTTGCACAAGTCCTCCCAAAGTAAAAGCGCTTCTCCCGTGCTTTTCACCCACCCCGTCCCTCTCCTACAAAAATCTCTTCCAACACAAGGAAATCAATTAAGAAGTTGTGAAGAGGATGGAAATATTCTCCTTCTCCTCCTCACACAAACACACACACAATTCCACCCCAAAAATTCAACATTCTGTGCCACCTTTTGCTTTATTCCTTCAACAATCTCTTCGGTGGAGAATTCTATGCTCCAAAAATCTATTAATAATCTTATTTCGTCACGCTGGAGGAGGAAGCAGGAGAGAGAGGGGGGGATGAATGATATTTTCCAGGGTTGTGACGATAAAGGAGATGAAAATTGTGTATGTGTGTTGGCAGCGGAAATAGATTTTCTATTTAAAAAACATGAGTATCTTTTTATTACTCTTGTTTGTTCTTTTCAACACACCCCCACCCACAACTTTTCCCAACAAAACTCCCCCTCAAACAGAATGTACACGGAAGCCTGGGAATATTTGACCTTTTCTCACATTCATCCCTCTCAAATATTCAACAATCCCCACAATTAAATTGATTAGATAAAATTGGTTGCCATTTCGTTGGAATCAAAAGTCCCATTGTCACGCGAATTTATCCAGGAAAAGTTGGTTTTTTTATTTGCTTCTTGTCCTCATCATTTAAAATTATGTAGGAACAGAGCTTTAAGGTGTGAAAGAGCTTTAAGTAATTAAATAAAAAAGCTCCTGAGAATAAAAATGTCTTTAAGCCATGGAAATTAGCAAAAAACAAAGACAATTCATCAATGTTTTTTCATTGAAAATTGAAGATTTTATTGAAAAAATCTTTCGTTAAGTTTATTTGATAGATAATTTTAATACAAATTCTTGGAATTTGAATTTTTTTCTTAGAACTGCAATATTTCTTTTTTAATCAGCAAATTAGCTGTTATTTTTTAAACACATAACATTTATTCAGTGTTTTATTTTTCATTTAATTTTTTTTAATTAAATTGTTTCGTCGAGTTTGAATCATTTTTTTCTCATTTTATTGCCCAGAAATTTATTAATTATGATTGAAATTTTGAATTATTTTTTTTATGAAATAATTTTTATTGTTTATAGAAGTTAATATTTTCGTTGAGTTTCAATAATATTCATTTAGTTGACAATTTGAACGCATCTCAATAATTATTAAATTATTATATTATAAATCTCATATAAAATCATCCACATGGAAGACAGTTAAACTTAACAAATTGCAATGAATCGATTGTCACTATACTTTCGTTAAGTTTTAAATGACAATTGGATAATTTTACAGATTGTTTCATGTTAAATCACACAGAATATCAAGTTTATTTCATCACAAATAACTTAACGAAATTTAATAAATTATCAAATTTTCGTCAAGTTAAAACAAACTGATTCTAGTGCAGCGTTGTAGACATTATAAAAGTTAAAAGCAGAGAATGTCCTTCACTATCAAATACCAAAAATTTTTCGTCATTAAAAAAAACTTTCGTTAAGTTTTTTTTATGAAAAATCTTAATATATAATTCAATACAATAAATAATAGTTCTTATTGTGAATGTTTCTTTTTAATTATCAAGGAATTTTCGGTCTCTTGTTCCGCAGTGAAGTTCATGCGTTAAATTCACTCAATTTTTTTTAATGAACAATCATTTTCGTTAAGTTTTTTCGTAAAGTTTCATGGATCGTATTTTCACTTCAATTTTCGGTAATTAAATAATTTTAATTTTATTTTATTTAAATCATTACCAAATATCAAAAAATCTTCGTTAAGTTTTCTCAAGAGTTTCATTGAGTCTTTTTTGGTGCTTTTCTCAATGAAAAAACATTTAAATCTCTCCTTCACAGCCATTGTCAGTGAATTGTATCTCCATGAGGAATCAAAGAGAATGAAATAGACCCCATTAAAAACTCAACGAACCATCAAATTCTCAACTTGTTGGGAAAACTAAACGAAAAGTCAATGAGTTTTTCAATGTATTTTGTGTACATATAATTATACTTGTAAATGCGAAGGGCTGCTGTGTCTCTTAGTAAGGGCGAGACTAAATTAAATGAGTAAGAAATTAATTTCTTCAGGGTGTAATTGCTTTAAATTTAAATAATCAACTGTGCTATTAAAATGTTTCACTCCCCTGGTGAGATTCATTTGCCTACTTTTGGGGGTGCTGAGTAGAAGCGAGCAATTCTATGCTGCCAATTGAATTAATTTACCATCTCTGTGCCTCCTTCACTTGGGGGGAACTTTGTGAGTATGCCAAAGAAGACTCTTTTTTTTTCGTTGAGTTGTTGTTGTGAAATGAGGTGAAATTCCAACACCATCATCACCCACACTCCCCTAAAAATTTATGCTTAGAAAAGCACTGAGCAGGACGTGGAGGATGGACATGAGGGGGCGTTAAGAAGAGAAACATTTGGGCTTTCTTCTGCGTCTATGTGTGCTTCGGAGGAAAACCAGATGGAAAGTCAAGTGGATGGAATTATGGGGACAAAAAAGAACAATTTACCAACTTCTCAATCCCATTGTGCCCCTCTTCAGTTCTCCTCATCTTCGGCACTTTCATTGACATTTCTGCGCTCTTTTTGCTTTCCCTTTTTATTATATTAAAGCTTTTTTTTTCTTACGAAGGGAGTGACGACAGAAAGAAGCTTTTCAACAAAAAAAAACGTATTTTAACTAAAGAAAAAGAGAAGAAGAAATTACAAAGAATTTGAGGATCTTTCTCTCTAAATTAATACCGCACCAACAACAATACCCCTCAAAATTGGCCCTTTTCTCGTCCCTTGTCGAATGTCCTGTCAATAATCCTTTTTTTTCCAACATTCCTTTAAGGAAAAATTCCCATCTTAACTCTTCTTTTCTGTTCTTTTGAAAACTCAACGCGACAGACGATGATGGAATTCACTTTCAGTGGACAACAAAACGTCTCTAGACCCTTCTCACAGAGGGTGCAAAAATTAGCCCCTTAAAAAATAATTATATTCAAAAGGAAATATCATTAAAATTGTCCCTCCCGCAAGATAACGGAAAAAGGGTCATGGCGAGTGGATAAAAATGACAAAAGTTGTGAGATTTCATCTCGTCACACGTCAAATTCCTCCTCAATCTCGCTCCCCAGACGCATGTCTTTCGCTGAATAATTCACAAGGGGGGGTTGCCCTCTTGTGAGACGACAGAATTACCCTCCTCCAAGAAAGTCTCCCACCAAAGACACGAGAAGTTGAAGAAGAAAAAAATTCCTTTCATGAATTTTTATCACTTCTTTCGGAGGAGGGATTTTTACCATGTCTTCTCACTGGTCTTCTCATGCAATTTTGTGGACGCTTTGATTTTTTTTTTCATAATAAAAAGAAACACCCTCCCTCATGGGAAGAAAGAGATGAGAACATATAATTTGAGTGCAGGGGGTTGCTAAATACTGCAAATGGCATTTGTAGCAATTTCCGTTAAATTTAAATTCAAATTTTCCGAATTTTTTCACTTCGGATTGAAGTAAAAAAAAAAATATTCAAAGTTTTGGATGAATTTTTAAATACGAAAATATGAGAAAAATTAGTTCCGGAAACTATGTAAACAGCAGTGCTGCCGTTAGAGAGTTTTCCGAAAAATAAACCCCAAAATCATGAGTTTTTTTTTTTTTTTTTGATAATTTCCAAAAGAATATTTCCGGAAAATTTTTGTATATACAAAAAAATGTAGAATTGATTGATCAACAACGATTCATATTTCAAAAGCCACTGAGACTCTTCCTGAACATTTCGGAAGATTTTTAGCATCACTCAAGTAAACTTTTTTTTAATAAATCTATTCGTTCTTGAATATTCTAAAACACACTTAACATATTCTTGAACGAGACACTTAAGTTCTTTCTAAAAACTCTGGAAGACATTCGGTCTTTTTCCGGACTTCAAAAACAGCCAAAAAGACATTAAGTATTTTCTAATGAAACTTCCGGTAGACATTACACATATTCTTGATCATTCAGGAAGAGATTTAGCTCATTCTTGAATGTTTGAGAAACACACAAAAGACTATTCCTAATATTCCGAAAAAAAGACATTAAACGAAAAATTGTAAAAGTCAAAAACACACTCCATGAAACATTCCATTTGTTCTTAAACCTTCTAAGAGACTTAACTTCTTTTGGAAGATACTTAACCCCTTCTTAAACCTTCTGAATAACATGAAAGACATTCTTGATTATTCAGAAAAAAACCTTCAACATTCTTGAAGATATTTAAATCATTTTTTAATATTCCGGAAAAAACATAAAGTTCTTATGTATGTCCATAGAACATTCTATTCATTTCTTTAAAAAGTCTAAAAGAAACTTTACTCCTTCCAGAAGACACTTAACTTCTTCCTTATTCATTTAAAATAAACTTAACCCCTTTGTAAATCTTCCGAAAAACACTTAATCATTTGTCGAACTTTCCAAAAAAAAAGTTTTTCTTCTTTTACTTTTCCATCCAGACATCATTCTGACATCTACACAGTCCCAAAAAATTGTTAATTTTTTTCCGGAAGACATTAACCCCTTCCGGAAGATACTCATCCCCTTCTTAAACCTTCCGGAAGACACTTTTCCCCTTCCTAAACATTCCACAAGATAAAATTCACATCAAATTATTATTTCCATCATTGATTTCAATTACTTTTCAGCCCCTTTCTGCATGAGAAAATAATCATGAGACTCAGGTGATAAGTTCAAGATGGTGAGAAAATTGCGTGCGGAGCCTCCCCCATACAGAAATCACACACGGAGACACCAATTATTGTCATCATGCTCGGAGATAGATGTACAACATTTGCCACAAATACAAAAGCTTTTCGCATAGAGTGTCTCTTGTGTGCCCAAAAGGAAGCGCTCAGAGGAAAGACAGACAGAGAGAGTCAGATTGGAAGAAAATGGGCCTAGAAAACGCATCTGTGTGAATAGTGGGAGGTATGGGGGGTCATATAAAAGAGAAAGAAGACAGTACATCTTCCCATTGTAATCCACACACGTCTTGTCGTCATCAACCTTTTATGTGACTCAAGAGACACCAGCAGAGCCAAAAATGCATGGGATGAGGAGAGAAAATCCAATTTCCTCCTCATTGTCCACCAAAGTGGAGAAGAAAAAAAATTTCGCCATAAAATTTTCCCATTTTTATGCCCCTTATTATGGTGTCTTGAACAAGAAGAAATTGAAACCTTTTTTTTTCGGAAAACAAGCATTGCCAATTTAATAAATTAATTAATCCAATGTTTAGCCAATTTTTATTATTTATTTTTGAACTTCCTCAGAAGAGACTTCCTCCAAAAATAAAAAAAAAAACATTCTTCTCTCATTAAGAGTTTCCCGGAAAACTATTCTACCGAAAGATTTCTCAATTAAAATTAATTAATATCCAATGAATTTACCTTGAAAGTTTACCCCAATATTGCTTTTAATGACTTTCAAAATGATAAATTTATGAAAAAAATCACTGAAACATTTGAAAATATTTCAGTGTGATGAAAAATTAATTTTGGTCATGAAAAATATTCCGGAAGTATGCAAAATGCATTCCGGAAGTATGTAAAATTCATTCCGGAAGACATTTTTTCATCTCCCCGCATAAATCTACTCCTCTTCTCCTTAAAAATGAAAAGAAAAATCAAAAGTTTTGAACATATTTTTCATTGAAAAAATCAATTTTCTCAAAATATCTGCAAATCCCAAAGAAGAAAAAAATATTAAGAAAAGATTTCCTAGAAATCTTATCACAAAGACGAGACTCATTGCGATAAAATTATCATTTTTAGTCCCATGATATGTATTTGTGTGTGCTCTCTAATCTACCCTGAAAATCACGCAAAAATGAGCATCAATGGGATCGACAAGAAAAAAATAAATTCACATTTTGGTGTGAGTTAATGTATTTGTCACGCGAAAGAACGTGAGAAGGAAGAGATATGCGAAGGTGGCAATTTATATAAATTTCCCTCAATTTTTCCACACACACACGCGCACACAATAACACCATCATGGACAATGTTGGGAATAACGATAAAATTGAGAATATTTGAGAGGAAAATTTCCCTTTTCCATCTCCCTAAATAATAATAGGATATATTTGTCACAAAATAACAATGTCTCATGTCCTTCTCAATGGTTATGTTGGTATCAATTTCAAAGGAGAAACATTTGCCATGAGATTCCTCCCTGAAACTTCTCCGCATCAACCATGAGGAAATATCATTGAGAATTTGGGCGATTGGATTACACCTTGCAACAAAATTTCAATGACAAACTTATACGGAATTTATTGAAAATTAAAGGGGAAAAAATCATAAAAGAAAAACTTGCATGTAAAAATATTCGGAATAACGATGGACAATCCGCGGAAAAATCTTGGGACTTATCCTAACAATTCTCTATTCAACAAAAAAATATATAAAATGTATTTTTTATAAAATAAATTGAGGAGAAAGTTGAGAAATTATTTACTAGAAAAGAATTTTATTCCTAAGAAAATTTGACGGAGTTTCATAGGAAAATCCCAGGACATTTCATTGGAAACTGGGTATCAGCATATAAAAATAATAGAATAAGAATAATGGACCTTACATCAATTAATTTAAAATAATTTGTTAAATATAAAATAAATTTAATAATTCATAATTTTAATTGAAAGGGGAATTCAGTCCAAACTTCCACGGAGAAATCATGGGAATTGTCCTTTTATTTATGCTCAAAAATCATTAAAGAAGACAGAGAAAATAGATCAAAATAAACAATTTCTCCGGTTTTTTTTTCACAGAAGAACGATATAAATATTCCATTTAAAGTTTAATATAGATAAATAGAGATTCATAAGATAAATCCTTCGAAATCTCCATGGAAAAATATTATAATTCTTTTAAAATGCTATCAAACAGGCAAACTGTTTAAAAAGAATCATAGTTAATTAAAAATTTTAAAGCTTTATTTAAAATTTACATTCGGGGAAACTTTTCAAGTGGATGAATCCCTCAAAAAAATGACATTAAGAAAAATATATACTTTTCATTTTTTTATATGAATTTCATAGGAAAATCGTAGGACATTTCCTTATTTATCTTTTCTGTTTCTTCTCAATTTAATTTTCATCGCTATTTTTTGTGATTAAAATAAATAAAGAGAATACAATAATTTCTTTCACTTTTACACTTTTTTGTCCTAGCGAAATAACACAATAAAATTAAAAAAAAATTTACGAAAATTCCGAGGAAATATCCACAGTTTCTTCATGAATTTTTTACAAAGCATTTTTTCACGTACTTTATTTTAATTCTTTAAGGCAATAAATAGAAAATACGAAAGCTCCAAAGAAGTATCAATATTCCTTTATTCCTTTTAGGACCTTTATGTATTCTCTTCGGTAATTAAGTCCAAAAATTGCTTCTTTTTTTTTAAATATAAAAACAAGATATTCCTACGAAACTCCCAAGAAAATATTCTCAGTTTCTCCACAATTCTTTTTCCAAATAATTAATTTCTAATTGTATTTCACTTTATAATTGAGTAAGAATTGAATTTGAAATGTCTGTAGTTTTTCCACAATTTTTTCCATATCATTTTAATCTTTTATTTCCCTTTAATAATCCCACGCAATAAATTCCACATTGATCCTTAAAGTTCCTTAAACATTTAAAGATAAATAAAAAAAGAGAATTTCCTAGGAAACTTCTGAGGAAATCTCCATCATTATTTTATAATTTTTTTCTTATCACTTTTTGAGGGATTTTTAACACTTGGAGGACCCAACATATGGCACAACGCGGAGGATCAAATTGGTAATAACTACCAGTTGATAAAATATGCTCAATAATTAATTATTAATCAGTTTATTGAACGAGGATCGAAAGTTTCACTAATCCTTAATCTTCTTCAAGCATTTCTACACCTAATTACTAAACATTTAATTAAGAAAATCGTCACTGAAAAAAAATTGCGTAAAATCGATGCAAAATTGCCAATTAAAACGAATTTTTTAGCTAAAATTTTGCAAAAATTTATTATTGCGCCTACATCATCACAAACTTTGATTATTCAAGTAACTTTTTAGTCACTTCTGGCAATAAAATTAGTCCACATTAATTTATTTTCACAAAGGAAAAGTGAACAAGGGTACTTTATTTGGGAAATATGGGGAAACATAACCTCAAAACCACGGCAAAAATGTATGGGATTTTGACTGGTAGCTATTACCAATTTGATCCTCTGCGTTGGATTCTGACTTTGACCTCAATTATCTTCCAAAGAAAAGACTTTTCTCGAGATTTTCTTTCTGCTATCTTAAAGTAAGGGATGGTCACGTTATTTTGGAAACTCTACAGGAACAAAATGGCCAAAATGTGAGAATTTCAAATAAATTTTTTGAGCACAAAAATTTATTTTCTAAATCAAAAATACTGAACTCTTATCAGTATTTGGCCATTTAACAAGAGTGCAAGCAGATTTCAAAATTTTGTTTTAAAAATTGGCTTGAAAATCGCTCTTGAAAGTCCCCGAGTTTCCAAAATAACGTGACCATCCCTTAATTAAAATTCCCTACACATAGATGCTAAATTCATCGAGATAGGTCCAATAGATAATATTCTGTGACGATTTTAAGGTTCCAATTGGTAGCAATTACCAGTAAAGTCCTCCGAGTGTTAAATAAAAATTCCCTACAAGCAAGCCCAGAGAAATGTAATGAATATTCCTCCGAATATCATGTTGCCAAATGTAACCCAATCAGGAGGTTATGCAGAGTATTCTGCATACATACAACATTCAAAATTACATTATTTGCAAGTTCGGAATTGGAAGATTGCCTAGCAATGGCAATATATTGGTGGATGTTGTGCATTTTAGGGATTCTGCCATCCACAAAATTCTCTTTATATTGTTTACCTGATGTTCCTGATTCCTTTTATGCCCTGACCCCGACGATGGGGTTGGTGATGGGGTAATTTGATGCCGGAGTGGCATTGGACTCTGTTGCTTCTCATTCACCCCCACAACACGTGGAGCTCTATCGGCATGATGTGTGTGCAGGACAACTGAATCCTCTTTGGTGCCTTTACGTGTTGGCTCAAGGGGAGCTGGTGGCTTCTTCAGGCCAGCTCTCATGAGCTTCACGGTGTTCTCGACATTTTTCGTGTCTGACGCCGTGCGATTGACGGGTTTTGCCATTTTTGTCTTTGGTAGGAATTTCGAGGCAATCCCCAGGGCACCACCCGTTGAATTACGTCCATCGGCGCCACGTTTAAATTCCCCCGGATGCATCATTGCACCCTCATCATCTTCCTCGTCTGTTGCATCACCACGATTGAGGTAGCCTAGCCCCTGACGTGATGCTATATTGCTTATGCCGGTTTGCAGGAGATTCTCATGCTCCTTGTAGCGCCCACTCTTCTGTGGTGCCCTATCCACGGCATCTTCTGCCCTCTCCTGCGGTGGATTCATCTTCGTATACACCTCCATGTCATTTATTTGTTTCTGCAACTTATTCAGCACATCAATGCTCGTGAGTGCAGTATCATCACCCATGGCCACCGCCTCCCCTTTGGGTGGTGGCTGTGGTGCTGCCACCTTCTTCTCACCAACACCCAAACTCACGTAATTCCTCACACTTGGCTTACACTCCAAATCACTCAATTTCAAACTATACCCATCCCTCAGCGATGCATCCCGCGGCGCCCCTGCTGATGCATCACGACGTCGTGGCGGTGGTGGAGCAGCACTCTTGAGTGTATTTCGCAAATTTAATTCCGCCATCACATCATCTGCTGCCGATGAACTATTCTGTTGCTGCTGTTGGTGAAATGTCGGCGGTGCTGGGGCCTTTCTCTTGTGTATACTCCGCCTAATGTCAATGCCACGCTTCAAATCTGACTCCATCACGACACAACCCGCTGCTACTACGTCACCCACACGCACTTCTTGTATTTTTTTTCTTCTTTTGTCCAGCAGAGCAAACCAACAGCCGTTTCAATGCAAAACTAACGTCAATTTCCACACATTAATTAGTCTTTTGCTGTTGCTGCTGCTGGTTGCGATCTATCCATGCAGCTTGAGGAGCAACTACTGCTTACCAGCCAAAGAGAGTTTAGTTGCGACAAAACGGTATATACCCCTCTTTCACTCAACAATAGTCAAACTCTTCAAAATGTTCTTCAATATACATAAATTTTTTGTAACGTTATTGCCTCGATGGGCTGTAAGTCAAAAAGATTTTTTCATTTACTTCAAATTCACTTCTATGTGTTAATTGTGGCTGCATGTGGTGGGCAAATACAGTGGTGAATGAAAGAATTGAAACACCTTTCGTTATTTAATTTAAAATAAAATAATAATAACGCAGAGACTAATAAAAACCGGAGGCTTTAACGATTTTTTAGGTTTTTTAATCAATAAACCTTTATTTTTATTTAATTTTGTCCTTTTCATTCGTTTGATTTTGTCCAAAAAACATCTAAAGTTTAGTTTTTATCCCCTATTATTACTTTATCTGGGAATTTCTTACGTTTAATATTTTTTATCCGTAAATTCTTCCGGATTTCTAATGTTCATAGCATTTTATCCTGAATTTCTAACGTCCGATTTCTATCGTTTGATTTTATCCAAAAACATTAAACGATTATTTTTTTTATCTCTTTATTTCTACAGATTATTACTTTATCCAAGAAATTCTTTCGTTTTTTTTATTTGTGAATTTTTAAATTCTCATTCCTGAAAAGTCAACGTATAATTGTATTATTCATAGATTTATTAGATTAATTATTTTTATCCGGAATTTCTAACTGTTGTTTATTTCTAAAAATGTCTAACGTATCTCTTTATTATATGAAATTATTATTTTATCCAAGAGATTCTTATGTTCATTATAATAGTTCCTTTTTTTCTCTGAATTTGAAAGTTTTTCTTTAAAAATAAAATAAATTGTTCCTGAAATTTTGAAATAACTTTTTTAGACAGATTTCTTACGTTCATTGAATTTTATCCTAAATTTCTAACGTGAACTGGGAATGTTCTTCGTTAATTTTATCCTGGAATTTAATATTATTTTAATTATTTATCCAAAGCCTATCAATGGATTCTTGAATTTTTAACGGATATTTCATTTTATCCAAGAAATTCTAATGTTTGTTCATTGATTCTATCATTTTTTACTTTAATATTTTCTTTAAATTTGCACCTCTTTTCCATCTAATAAGGTCATTTTCTATCTTGAAAATCTTATTTATCCCTGAATTTTCCAGATATCTAATTTCTGATTCTCTATCTTTTAAATTTTTATTCTTAAGATTTTATTATATTTTTTTTCATGAATTCCTAACGTTTGCTTTCGATGATTCACTTTTTTTTAATCGTTGTTTTAATGTTTATCCATAAAATTTCTAACGTTAGACGTATTATCCAAGAATTGGAAAGATACTCAAATCTTCATTCTTTTTAAAATTATTACGGCCGGAAGTTTTTTCAAACAGCCCAACGGCTCTTTTTAACTGTTCTACAATTTATCCTAAACTTTCTAACAATTATCATCATCGCTATTACTTCTTTTCTAACGTTATTTTCTTTTAAAATACTTCAAAAACTCCTTGAAATTTAAATAAAAACCGCCAAAAACTGCCGTTAATCATTCATTTCTCAACATTCTAACCTTAGATTATTTCAAGCACCAATTCTTTCAATCACCACTGTACTTGAGAGCACCACAACACAACTCTCATGGCTATTAGTCCAATAAAAAAAATATGGGCGAATGGAGAAAACCAGTCGTCTCAATTTCTTGTCGCGCAACAACCCACCCACTCGATGGCCACCTTGCGGTTTTAACGTTGTTCTAAAAATGCGCGCGCGCACCTTGCGAAATTCCTTTTGTGGCTCAACTTGCCCTCCTTGATTTTTCCTCAAGGGTCTCTCTCTATCTTGCACTTCCAATGTACTTTTTCCTCTAACGAAAAACCCTTAACTTTTTTTTCTGTGGCTTCGGAGGGATTTTTATATCACAAAAATGAAATCATCGCAATTTGTCACGGCTTTTTCGCGTTTCCCCGCCGCCGTCTGATGGCGGATCACCTTCGTCTGTCAAGTTGCGTCGACTCGTGTTGACTTTCAGAGCATTTTATCATTAAACACTGATAAGACACTGAGCAGCACTTTATCAGTAATACCAGTCGTATGTATCATACACCTGTTGCCGTGTCGTTTTAATATCAAATTTCACTTGAATTTCTTTTTTTTTCTTCACTTTTCTTCAGCAAAATATTTCAATTTTCTTCCTTCCTCCTCACATTCCGCTCACATCACATTTGCTGCAATAGATAAAGTTTTTATTTTTTTTTAGGAGAATTGATGACAGTTGATTAACGTTTGATTCCTTCAAATTTGACACATGAAGCTCTGATGCGTATGTCCTTTTGGCATTTGACGTAAAATCACAATCACTTGTCAATGTATAATGTTTCTGTGTCCTTTTTCCGTGTATTTGACAGTAGTTTCCAACTGTCAAACTGACAATGTCATTGTGACAAAAGACATTAAACAATATTACACAAAAAACAACAGATTATGAGAACAAAAAAAGAAAATTTTGCCTCCAATCTTTACGAATGATTAGACATCACTGGAAAAAAGCGTGCCACACACGGCTGAAAAGCTCTCTCACATACATTTCCACATCACTTCTGTGATACCGGAAAATGTATTTGCTGTCATGTGTGACATTTCACGAGATAGCCGCCATGAGATAACAAATACAAACAAACATAAATGGATAAAACAAAAAAGAATCTCAATTTGTGGCGGTTTTTTTTCCTCTCTCTCTCTCTTAATCATCTTAAACAATCTCTTTGTTGCATATAAAATGAAAACTTTTCTCTCCTCTCAGTTAGCCCCATTCATAGGCGTCCCTGTGTGAGAAAAATTATTTGCTAATTGCCCTTTCTCACCGATTAATTCAATTGCACAAATTATTCTACAATAAAACAATTTCTTTTGCTTTTTTTTCATTATTCCCCCTCGTGACACTTATCAAAATGACGAAAAACAAATACAATGAAAGAAGAGATAAAAGAGAAACAACAACAACGCCTTAGGAGGGTAATAATTTCACAAATTTTGAGGTGTGTCCCTGCCCTATAAGTATTTCTGGATGTATGTCAATAAATTATATAATTATTTTATGACAAAAGTAATTTATTGCTTTATCTATTTGTTGCTTTTTTTTCTGTAGAATTATGATGATTTAATGTGAATTTTATTTCACGGTTGATTTTTGAATTAAATTTAGACATAACTTGATTGTGACAATTAATTAATTTGACGTTTAATCTATAGTTTAAAAAAAATCGTTTTGCCACATCCTTATTTGTCAATGTGACAGTTGATTAATTTGACATTTAATCTACAGTTAAAAAAAGTTCGTTTTGACACATCCTTATTTGTCACTGTGACAGTTAATAAATTTGACGTTTAATCTATAGTTTAAAAAAGTTCGTTTTGACACATCCTTATTTTTCATTATGACAGTTAATTAATTTGACGTTTAAAAAGGTTTGTTTTGACACATCTTTATGTAATTGTGACAATTAATTACTTTGACGTTTAATCTATAGTTTAAAAAAGTTCGTTAATTACTGTACCTATCATTTTTATTTTTTTTATTATTCAGGCTTAATCTTAATAATTCTTCAAATATAAATTATTCTTAAAATGTTTAGAGCACTCGTTATTTTGAAAGACTACCGCAAGTGGCGCTGAATTGTTCGAAGACGCCATTAACATTTAAAAATAATTCTAGTCAAATTCTAGTCTAAGAACGTCAAGAGCACCTAATTCTTGCCTAAATTTACGTTGATTGATTAAAATAATGTTTTTAGTATATTTCCATATTTCTTAACCTAAAAGTAATCAAGAAAAAGGTTCAGAACTTGGATAAAAATCAACAAATTGAGCACCTTTCAATTCTCTCATGATCTGTTGATAAAAAGCAATTAAACTTTGACCAAAATTATTAATAATTTGCAATGAATTTATCTTTGAGTTTATCAATTAAAAATTAATAATCAATTCTTCCATCTTTTGTTGTTGTGTAACTCTTTAGTTGAGATTCAATCCCTTTTTTTACGTGTGTCTTGGGGGGAAAATCTCCCGGGAGAACCTCCCGGAAAAACCAATTGAAAATTAATTCGTGTTTTTTTTTCTTTGTGTATGAAGAAGTGCTTGAGAGAGCTACTCAAGCGTTGGATATGTGTTTGTATGTTGTATCAATGCACTACAAATTCGCCATTTCAGCACATTTTATTACTCTTTTACTAATTCAATTCATCAAAACCTCTCAAATTCACACATTAAGGCAATTAAGACGCGAAAAGAGAGAGAGAAGAGAAGACGTTTAAGTGAGGAAAAAAGCCTCAATGGCGTATTTACAATTGAAGTGAAAGGACGAGAGATTTTTTTTCAGTTCAATTTGATTTGATCATCACTTTTCACTACTTTGTACATCTTTCTTTCATTTTTTTTTCAACGTGTCTCCCCTCCCACACAATTAATTAGAAAAAAATCAACGATTGTTGGGAAATGCCGCTGAAAGTTTCCTTCATAATTCAGTTAATCAAGCACCAAATTGTTCATTTTTTTCCTCTAAACTTTCCATTGAGATGATCGTTTTGATATCTCCTTTCGTTTGATATCAAATTGATTGATTACACAGAGTTCGCACCACTAAACTCCCCCGTCACAGATACACATCAATGCCGGTTCTCAATGAAAATTCTTCACACAAACTTCTTTTCTTTGGAAAATTCCATCCGAATGTCCCTTTCTCATTCCAGGGAGAAAGCACAGGAAGAACACAACAGAAGGAAATAATTTTTTTTTAAATTTTTTTTAACAAAAACTGCAACAAAAGTTGCGGTGTGTGATAGAGGTGAAAGAAACAAGTGGAATGAAAATTTATATCGTGTTCTTTTCACGCTTATTTCATCATTTACTGCCGCACTACACCACCTCTCTCAAAAGTCTTGAATGTACTCTTTTTTTTATTTCTTCTACTCATTTCTTCAAAGCACCAAACTGTTACCTTTTTGCCTCTGTATGTATTTAATATTTTTCCTCTCTACTACCTCCCACCTAGCAAAAAAACAGCTTCACTACTACAAAGAACCGCAAGTGGGTTTATTGAAAAGAAGAATAAAAAAAACATCTACAGGTGAATTAATTTTCAAACACACACATACACTGTGAAAGATTCTTTGAGAAGGAAAAGCCAAATAGTAGGTCAAAACACTTCATACGATTTGAGATTCTTTTGCTTGAGACACTTTGATGGGGTTATCCAAGTTGGTTGTGAGATAGTATAAAGTTGGATAACTTCTTGAAAGTTCAAAACGAATATTGATGATTAAAATTCTCTACGAAATTAACAGAAATCCTTTTCAAATTAGATAAAAATTCTGTAAGAATCATTATAAATGGTTTTGAGATAGGATAAGTTGGATAAAGAATTTTTCAATGAGTTTCTAAAGAAAATTTCTTTGTAGAAAATTTTTCCAATTAATGCCTTCAATTAGTAGAGCTTTTGAACAAAATATTACTTGAATTCCATTAAAATGGATAGTTCAGAGACAAAATCCAGACATCTATCTAAAACAGTTTTGATATCAAATAAAGTTAGATAAATTCCTAAATTTTCCACATGTTTCTTGAAAATTAAATTAGTTTGGATAAGTTGGATAAGTTCTTGAGTTTACATGATGTTTGAAACGATTTTTCTTTAAGTTTCTTAAGATCTGGTTCAGATATTTATAGCCCGATTTTCGATTTAGATTTTCAATTAGTAAATAATTAGATAAAAATTTGCTGACATTTATCTTATCTAAAACAATTTTGAGATAGGAATCCATTTTAAATTGGATAAATAAACGATTTTTTATTACGTTTTGCAGGAATATTTCATTTAAAACTTCACTCTGATTGAGGTTTTAAATTGGTTGGAATTGTGTATGAAATATTCACTAAATTTCTGCAAAATCTGATAAAAGGTCCTTGGCAATTATCTAATATGGTTTTAAGTTATGATAAATTGGATAAGTTCTTTAGTTTTCAAGATTGATATTAGAATTCTTAAGGAAATTTTCAATAAATTAGGATTTATCAGAAAGAGTTTTGAGATAGGATAACTTGGATAATAAAATGATTTTCAGTAAATTTCTAATGTAAATTTCTTTGAAGAAAATTGCATGATTGAGAAGTGAATTCTTTATGAAATTTACATTCATCTACCATTAGAATTAGAAAAAAAAATCTTTAAGATTTATCAGAAAGAATTTTGAGATAGGATAATTTGTATAATAAAACACAGCAACGATCCGTGTAATCTGTTTAATTTTGAGAGACTCTTCATTTGAAAAACAAACTTATCTTATCTAGTAAACTAATTTATCTTATCCACAAACCAATTTTATCCTATCCATGATAAAAAAACAAATTTTCTCCCACTCAATTACAATAGCTGTGACTTGAAAAACTCCCCACATTGAGACAACATCCAACTACGATGAGTAATAAATTGAAACGGTAACGAGAGGAGATTTCAAAGTCTATTCAATTCACTAACTCCCAACTAACATTTGTGTGTAAATTTTCTCTCTTTTTCACTCCAATGACTCTCTATAGGGGTGAGACAAAAAAAACAAGAGACGAACCCAGAGCAAGAAAAGCATTTTCCACACAACAGCATTGTGATCTGCTCACATAGCTCTATACACATCAGAGAGAATCCCAAAGAGATTCTCTCACAGCCACAGATAGACTTCCTTTGATGGCACCGACTGCCTCCCCCCTCCTACATAATCCAAACTCAATTAGTCAGATTTTCCACCACAAAACCACATAAAAGAGGGAATAATTCCTCTCACATTCACCCTGTTTTTTTCTTAAAGTATTTTTTGCATCACTTTCTGTGCACCTTGCAGTGAAAATCGACACTCATACACCAATTGCCACATAATTTCCTTATCAACGATTTTTTATCGCAAGAATAATTTTTTTCTTCTCCTTCTCTTCCTTCCACAGTACCGCCGCTGGAAGGTTGTATGTATGAATTTTTTTTCTTTACATTTTTAACGTGAATTTCCTGAAAAAATTTCCACCCATGGCCACTGATTTATTTTTTTGTATTTATTATTTCTTTTTATACGCCACAACTAAGTGTCCTAATTAAACTTTTCAACGTGTGTTTTGCAAACAAGACAACAGTTCAAAGCCGCCACCACCTAAATGAGGAACCTTCAGTGGATATCAAGGTTGTCCAAATTGTGCAAAAAAAAAAAGTGTGGAGTCAAAGAACCGAAAAAGATTTCACTTTGTTCCTATATATTGTTTGAATGAAAACAATAGATTAAATGCTTAAGATTTAATTTTCTTTTTTGCGGATTTTTTCTTTGGAAGCCGTTAAAATTATCAAAAAAATGTTAAATGTATTAATACAGTAGGGTCCCAGGAGTAAATATAAAGAGCCTTATACAGAACATTGTTTTCTGTCATTTTTTTTTAAGTTTTCAGTTTTATATAAATTTAAGAGTTTGAGGGATAATATTAGGGCAGAAGATTTAATGAGAAATTATTTTGTTATTGTTATTAAAATATTAGCGCTACATTTTATAGACTTTCCGGAAAAAAGTTGTAGATTCCGGACACCTACTAAATGTTCCAAAGAATTCAAATTCATACGATTTTTAAGGAAATAACTTGTTTAAACTTTAAATATGACTAAAATTCTAAAAAAAAAAACTTTAATATGTTCTGAATATTAAAAATTATGTTATGCGTCCAGAATCTTCCGGAATTAATTAATGCTTTCCGGTTACCATATATTTTTAGGAATTTCAATAAAGGCGACTAATTTTTTTAACAAATAAACTGTACATATAAATTATCAATTAAGCTCAATTTCTAACAAAAAAAATACTAATTATATTTTCAGAATCTTCCGGAATAAGTTAAAATTTTCCAACTATTTGATATTTTAGGGAATTAAAAAAAAACAATTTCATAATAGGAAAAAAAAATTATTGATAAGTCTCAATGTATTATAAAACTTGACTCATTTATGCATTTGAAAATAGCTCTTTTTTTATTATTCCGGAATCACTCTTTGCTTTCCGTCTTGTAAAAAAAATCCCAAATAAAAATCAAATTATGTATAATTTTTGTTAATGAAAAAATTAATTCTAAATTAAACTCATTCTCTACCTATTGATTATTGTTTTATTTTGCATTCGGAAAATATGTAATTTTTCCTGAATTTTCCGGAATAAATTTCCGGATATCTCCTTCAAATTAATAATAAATCATTACAGTTTACAGTTTGAATTTCTTATTTATTGAAAGTTTTCTTCTTTTCCTTTTCCGGAAAATTTCCGGATTTACATTAAATTTTTCCTGAAGTTTTAAAAAAATGAAAAATAAAGTCAAAATCTCTTCGGTAAATGAAATATTTGCTATTCCAGCCACCAATTCCCTCCGAAAAAAAAATCCACAAAGGCAGGGGGATTTCAATTCTCTCCTTCTCCCTTCTTTAGCATAAACCCCTAATTTTCTCCTCACTCAGCTGATAAACCCCTCGCCATGCTTTCGGTGTCAACTTTGATTATCCCACTAAGACCACATTATTACTATTTTATGTTGCTCTTCTTCTCCCACAGAGAGACAACATTGGCTTACAGTCGTGCTCTCGTGGTAGGACCGTCGTCAAAATGACTTCTCCGCGGTAAAACGGCTTCAGAATGAAGTATTTTGCCTTCGCAGTGGGACAATTAGTACTATTGGAAAGGTAGAATACTAATTGTCCCACTGCGAAGGCAAAATTCCTCATTCTGAAGCCGTTTTACCGCAGAGAAGTCATTTTGACGACGGTCCTACCACGAGAGCACGACTGTATATCTAAATTATTTGTTTCTCTCTCCTTTTGGCTTTTTTTTTCGTGGCTCATCATGCTCTCACCCACATAAAATTGGTATTAGATTTTGTTTTATATTTCTTTCGTCTTTTTTTTTGGGATGGAGATCGCGTAGAGATGCGTGTGTGCTTATGCCAATTTTATTCGCATTTTTTATTCGTTCGTCTACACCGCTTGAGAGGCAAAATAAATTCTCATTTTGTAGGGGAGGTGGGGGGGAGGGGGAAAGAGAATCGCATATGGAATTCCAACAAAGTCTGTGTGAGCTAATATAGTATATTTGCAACATTTGCTCATTTTCTTTCCGTTTCCACTTGGCTAATTTCTCTTCTGCCTCCCAGAAGGCATTATCATCATCATTTTGTGCTGGATGAATCCCGCAATGATGACTCACAGATTGCCTTCGTCTCCGTGTTGCTTCCTCTTCTTCTTTTCTTTTGCTTTTGCTTTCTCCACAATTTTCAAAACGTCTTCCCCGCCACACCGTAACCGTGTGTCTTTGGCAGCAGCAGCAGCAACAGCAGCATAACATGCTTTGGTCATTTGGAAATGTATGTTTCCTCTTTTGCTTTACTATTTGTACACATATCTTGTGTAATTTTCTAACACTATATGCGCTACTGCTTCCACCCACCATGGCAGAGCTTCTTCTTCTTCGATGGAGATATCATTTGCCATTTGTACACACAACCTACCTACCTACAGAGTGAGATACTTTACTTGTGCGGAGTCCTCTCTTACTCTTCTTAATGAGATGTTCGTGCAATTAATTTGTAATTCAACACAGAAGAGAGTCAATGATTTTTCTTTTCTTATTCTCATTTACAAAAAGAATGATCCCCTCTCCTCAACTTTGTCTTATAACAAGAAAAAAAAAGAAGAATTTCTTTTACGTGCGGAATTTACGTTGCAAAGGGAATATCTCTCAAGATTGGAGCAAAGCATTCCTTCTTGGCTTTCGTGTGGTGGTCATGGTTTATACTTCTTCAGATACTTGAAGAGTTTTTTTTTTCTTTGCAGCAATGCAGGAAATTATTTCTTCATGGAATTGGAAGTAGTTTTTGAGGAGCTTCTTATCTTTCTTTTCAAGTTAAATTACCTTAATGTGGATTGTCATAAATGAGAGCTAATTGGCCTAAGACAGTTTCACATAAATGAAGAATTTAAATCTCAAAGAAGCGCTAAAATTTCTACTTTGAAATTTTTAGTCCGGAAATTTTTGGTCGACAAATTTATAGTTTAGGAATTTCTAGTCTGGAAGTTTTTAGTTCGGGAATTTCTAGTTCGGAAATCATGATTCAGGAATCCCTAGTTCACATCTAGGAATTTTTTTCTACTCTTTCTAACTTCAATTAGGAATTTCTGAACTAAATTCTAAAATCAGGTTCAGAAGTTTTTGCTCTAGGTCCTTTTTCTAGAATTTCTACTTCTTTTTTTAAATAATTTTCTAGTTTAGATATTTTCTGTCTAGTATTTCTGGTCCATTGATTTCAATCTTAAATTTTTAGGACACCAAAATCTAGTCCAGATATTTCTGGTCCAGAAATTTCTAATCTGGAGGTTCTGATCTAGGAATTTCTAGTTCAAAAATCATGATTCAGGAATCCTTGTTCAGAAATTTCTTATACAGGAATTTGTTGTCTTGAAACTTCTGGTTCAGAAATTTGAAGTCCAAAGATTATGGTATAGAAAATTTTCTGCAAAGCAAATGAATCTGGCTCAATGATTTGAATTTAAATTTTTCAAGAAATTTAAAACTACAGTTAAAAATTTCAATTGGAAAATTTCATGAAGCTAAAATCAGGTTCAATTATTACTGTTTCAAGACCTTTTGTACAAATATACATGGACGACATTCCAATCGAGAAATTGTCTAGCTCAGAAACCGGATTTGAAAATTCTGATCTAGATAAAACTGCTTCTAAAATCTTTCCTTCCAGAAAATCTATGCCTAAAAATCAATACCTCGAAAATTTTTCATTTGCAATCTAGATCATTTTGAATTCAATTTAAAATTTTCATGAATATTTAATCTTGTTTAGTAATTTCAATTAAGAAATTTCTAAACTTGATTCCAAAATCTGGTTCAGAAATTTTTACTCTAGGCCCTTTTTTCTAGATTTTTTTGTTGTTTTATTTAGAATTTTCTTGTTCAGATATTTTGTGTCTTCTGGTCCATTAATTTCAGTCTAGAAATTTTCTATCAGAAAAATTTCTAGCATAGAAATTGTAATTCTAGAAATTCCTTTATTAAGATAATTTTCTGTCTTGAAATTTCAAAATTAGTCTGGACAAGATTTTTCTCTTTTTTTCCCCTCCGCTCTCTGACCAACAATAATTTCCCAAAAAATACACTAAATCTTAACAAAAATTAATATAAAAATACCATTCTGATAAACCCCTCCTCTTGATTTTCTTTACAAAGAGTTTCCCCCTCTCACTCTCTCACTCAAATCCCTTCTCGAATTCAACGTAAAGAATGGAAAATTTGACGTGGAAAAAGAAGTGATAGAAAAGACATTTCGTGGTATGGATACAATGACAGTGAACTTAATTATACTACCTTCTCGCATTTCAGCAGCACCATTATCAATTCAAAACACGACTGATACGGACGAAGGAGACACACGCGAAGAAAAAAATGAGCAAATTTCCAGATTACAACTAAATCTCTTCTCTCAGATGGAGCTGCTTGGAAAATTTATGACAATTTAATTTCTCCCCTTCGTGACACTTTCTTTCCACGTCACACTGAAAGTCTCCAACCAATTTAGCATTCAGAACGAATAACGTTATGCCCTCTCGTCCATGAGGGTTGTTTCTTTTTTTCTCTCAAGTCACCCACCCCACCTACACACTGAGAGTGAAAGAATCATCATTCCAAAAGTCATCAAATCATCCACACATAAAATTTCACTTGAGATGTTTCACTTTATTTTATTTTATTCGTTGAAGTTAAAGTTAAAGCTTTTACGTACATATATAATGGAAAAGCTCCCCGCTATTCTATGAAAGAAAATCTTCATCGAGGAGGGAGTAATAAATAAATTTCCAATGAAAAAAGATTTATTAGAAATTTAAAATTCATTTCCGGATCTTCCGGGAAATTGTCTGCGACCTTCAAAGATTCATTTCTTTTTTTCTTGTTCAAGAGAAAATCTTCCTGGCTTTTCATTTATTTTCCTCTCATGCCCATTATTTATCATATTGACAATCCACCCACCCACACTCCAAAGTTGGAGCTTTCACAGAGTACTGGAAAGCTCCAGCTGTATTGCATATTTTAGGGATAAATCAAACAAATGTGCGAAGAGAGAAAAAAAGCTCCGCAAATGCTTCTTTTTGCAACGTAAAAGCCATGTGAGGTGTTTGAAGTTCTCAACGATTTTTTTGCACACAACATCACACCAAACAGAGCTCAATGAATGGGGAATGTGGTGGGAAAAAAATCAACACACGTGGTGAGATTTATGGCATTTCAAGTGAATAAAATGTAAAATCAATACACCTAAAAGTTTGCCAAATAAAACCTCATAAAAGCTCTCTTGAAGCCAATTTGATAAATTTGATACTTTCAAAGCTCTTCTCGACACTTAATCCTCCTAACTTAAAACTTCATCAAGCACTTTGTTGGAAAGTCGGGAAAATTTGGGGAAAATCTCTAATGGAAAATTGTTTTTTTTTCTACAATTTTCAGTTACTAAATGCATGTAATTTTCAACACAGATAGATAATCAAAGTAGAGGAGCAAATAAAATGAACAAAATAAATTAATTTCCCACTTTTATCTTCCCTTTTTTCCTGCACAATCACGTCAAATTAATGAATTACAAAATATGCCGTAAAAAAAGATTTTTACTGCTCTCAATAAAAGCTCTCTTTGATTATGTAAAAAAAAGCTCACAAAGAGCTTTTAATCCATGCCAAAACACGCCTTTTTTTGTTACATTGAAAAAGGTTTTCATTTGGAAGTTTTTTTTTTTAATCAACAATGTTATATTGAACCGAATAAAATTTTAATATCAATTATCATGATTAAATAATTAAAAAAAAATTATTATTACTTTCCGATTGCATTATGCATATTTAACCTATCAAAATAATAAAATTAAAAAGGTTTTTTGTGCATTTTAATGGATGAGATAATTTAATTATCGCAATGTGTAGTAATACTTTGTATTTACCTTTATAGCTCGTTTTTGTCAATGATTTTATTTATTTATTTATTTTTTTGAGGACTTTTGATTTATTTTCTGACCTATTTATTCAAAAAATTCAATTTATTTATGAGAAGAAACTAAAATCATTCGTCCTCTTTACTTCTCTCATTTATGCAATAGCTTAATAGATAGCATAATTGATTACCAATCAAAGGATCTACGGATCAAATCTAAGTTAGTCCCAATGGAAATTTCTTTTTTCCATCATAAATTTTCCTTTTGGATATCATAAGATTTCATTTAAACCCCAAAAACTCCCGAATGATTGGAGAATTTTCCTTCAGAATTATTTTATCCTTAATACAAATATATTCTTCCTTAGGCAAGCAACATTTCCAGATCAGGAGACACAGTCAATTGAAAATGAACGAGAAAAAAAGGGAAGAGGGATGCGTGTGTAGATTGGTAGGGAAAGCACTCGGATGTTGCCAAAAATAAAACATACATAGTATCTATATCCTTTTGCCTCCATTGAAAATCTCCGCAATCAATCATCATGTCCCCGCCCCGTAGTAATCCTCAATAATTCAAATATCCCCGTATACCATCCTCTTGTTTTGGGGATTTCAAGTGTGTGTCATGGTCCTTTTTCTTCCCTCCACAGCGCCGGATTGGGGGGATTCTCTGAATGAGTGTCTATCATTAAATTACACGGAAAATATTCAATGATACCTCCCCCGCACGCACACACACTGTGGCCAATTTCATGGGCCACAGACTTCGTGTGAATACATTTATATATTTGGGTGGGTGGATGGTGGACAAAAAATAAAAATTGCCAAGTACCGGAGCATGAGTAATTTAATTCACATTGTAGAAAAAATAATAAATCTGTATTGTAAAAGTCATTGACATTAATATTCATGCGTCCACGTGTTTCTCATCCGTCCGCATTTCTTTTTTTTTATTTATTTATTCTGTGTTCTCACCAATAGAACTCTCCTTCAATGTAAGTGGCTTTCATTTCGACATTATTTTTAGATTTAATTTTTTATTCCATTAAAAATTCCACAAAGGATATTAAGTGGAAAATTTGTATTTTAAATTTTATTGCCCTTGAAATGAAAATTACATCGTTTTGAGGATCTTTTCATGTCCTGTAAGTTATAAATAGATAGAGAGAAAAAGACAGAATTGATTTTTTTTAGAAAACCTATTGAAGCACAAGAAAAACTCAAATAGAGGAATTATCAGCTTTTATCATACCTTCTATAATTAATTAATTAACCGAATGAATGAATAATAGAAACCAGTTGAAATAAAAAACGTTCATCAGTTTCTCTAAATTTGTAATTTAGAAAAGAAATAAAGCTCCTCCTGATTTAAAAACAATTAATAAAGAACCCAAAAAACTGAATTTATCAATCTAAAGAACTGAAAACATTCTTATAAGCTCCCTATAAATCTAGCCTAAAAAATGTGAAATCTAACTAGAAAATCTGAAAGATTCTTAAAGTTTTTGAATTAATAAAAAACATTCTTCAGAATCTTAAAATTCTAGTTTAATAATCAGAATTTTTCCTTAAATTCTTGAAAATTCTATCATAAAAAGCCGTTGTGTTTTTTAAACTCCTGGAAATTCTAGCTCAATATTTAGAAATCAAACTAGAAAATTAGAAACATTCATTCGCATTTATAAAGCTCCCGGTTTTAAAGACATTCCTTAAATTTTAAAGATTTCTTGCTTAAAAATATTGAAATATTCTTAATAGAATTTTTGAAATTTTAACCTCTGATGATCTAGAAATATTTAATTAATTTCTGAATTGTTCTAGATAAAAAAAAATTTCAGAAAAATTCCTAAACTTTATTAAAATTCTAATTTCAAAAAGAAAACCGAAATATTCCTAATATTCACGAGATTTTTTACTCAGGAATCAGTAAAATTAAATTTCAAAAATTAGGCAACTTCTGACTGAAAACCAAAATCTTAAATAATGTTCTATTGTTTCTGAAAATTTTAACTTTAAATTTATCACTGATAAAAAAAACATTAAAGTTCTTAAAAACTTCAGAATTTCAAGCTTAAGAATTAGAGTAATGGGCCTTATTCAGTGACCAAGAAACCGTTGAAATCTTGAAATTTCAGTACAAAATTTAAAGATTTCAAGGGTTTCTTGGTCGCTGAATGAGGTCAAAAATATTACAAAGGTTATTATTTAAATTCCTGAAATTTTTGACTTTAAAACAAAATTAAAAATGTTTCTTATTATTACTAAATTTATTTTATTTAACAATAGGTAATAAAAAACATTTTTTTAATTTTTTTTTTTGAAGTCAAAAATTTCAGGAATTGAAAAATTATTCTTTATAATATTATTTTAATGAATAATTTTTAAATACCTTAAGTCCTTTTTAACTTCAAAAAGATATCAGAAATGTTTCTTAAATTCATGAAACTTCTTGAAAGTTTATTAGGTTTAAATAAACAAAGAACTTTCTTTAAAACTTCTCTCGTTTCCTCTAGTCTGAAAGTTTTTTTTTCTTCCTATTAAAAATCTTAAAACATTTTATTCAAAAATCAGAGACATTTAGTAAAGTTTCGCATCTTCTTGTCACGAAATCAAGAACATTCCTTGAAAATTCTCTGCTTTCGACTTTAAATAAAATTCAATTTCTCAATTGATCTCCTTAGAATTCCAGTGTGTAAATCCCTCCTTGAAATTTACAGTTGAATTCTTTCTTGAGACAGCTCTTCTCTATAGCTCAAGAAGCTCTCAATGTAAGTACACAAAATGTGCTCAAACATTTCTTATCGCACAAAATGCATTTTGTGTTAAAGTATCAGACACTATCATTATCCAAATGGCTTTTCTTTCTTTGAATAACGAATGAACTGTGTTGGAACAAACAATGTGTAAAAGACAAGAGAAAATCCTTATCATTGTGTCGATTTTCACCAATAAATTCCTTCCCCCATCCCGCCAAAAAAAAACGCAAATGTAAATTAAATCATGAAATTGAATTTGCATATGAATCCATGTTGAGATGATTCTTCTTTTTAGCAAGAAGAAGAGAGCTTTTCATGGGTAAATCCCTCTTTTGCTTTCTTGTTAGTTAATTTTACGCGCGTGCCCCTTTTTCCCTGTTCTTCCTTCTTTTTCTTTCTCTCGAAGGAATCTCTTCGTTGTGTCGTTATCTCACAACATTTCATGGATTACCATCAACAATAAAAAAGGTTACTTTCTTGTTCGCCTGATTGCCCATCAAACAAATTACACACAAAAGTCTTTCCCCATCACACAACTCACTCCATCTATTGAGGAAGGAACAATTCAAAAAGCATTCACACACACGCTCAAATCACCAATTTCCCGCCTTTGAAGAGCGTCACAAGAAAATTTGCTGCTTTTGGTGGGAAGATAATCTTCTTCTTTCAGCCATAGATATATGTAAGAATCCCCCGGAGGGGGAACTCGTACACACACACACACACACACACATCACACGCCAAATCCATCGTCAAAGAAGACGCGGCGATGAAAAAAAAGAGATAAATGGTAAAAGACGTGGAGAAAAAAGAGTATCTCTCAACACCAAAATTGTCGGAGACACCATGACGAGGAGCTTTAACACGTTAATAACCACTAAAATACGAGGAAATTATTTTTTTACGCGATATGTGTAATAAATTATCACTCCTGTAAAAAAAATAAACCCGACTGACCCATAATTGTCGGAGACACCATGACGAGGAGCTTTAACACGTTAATAACTGCTAAAATACGAGGAAATTATTTTTTACGCGATATGTGTAATAAATTATCTATCCTGTAAAATAATTAAGCCCAGCTGACCCATAATTGTAGGAGACACCATGACGTAGAGCTTTAACACGTTAATAACTTGCTAAAGTAGGAAGAAATTATTTTTTTACGCGATATGTGTAACAAATTACCAGTCATGTAAACAAAATTAAACCCGACTGACCCATAGTTCTCTGACATTTTTGCTACATTATATTGGAAAATTGTGTTAAATCTTAAAATTGTGACAACTCTGTTGAAAAATTTATCTCGGCTGACCCAAAGCTCATTGAGATTTTTGCAAATTTTACAAACAGTTTTACAAATTAAAAAAGATGAAGAATAGAAATATTCTGCTAAACAATTTTTTCAACTCCAATTTGAGTAGATTTAATATCCTTCTTCAATAGACAAAAAAACTCAGAAAACACTAATTAATAATGAAAAATTACTGAATGTATGCCAGCTGGGAAAATGTCAATCAGGCGTAAAAAATTATATCGGCGTAATAAAATGAAAATTCGCCATCAGAGACCACTCACAGTCCCCCAACAGTTTTTAACGTGTTAATGGATAAAAGGAACCTCCCATACATAAGAAAGAAAAGCAAAAATGAAGCTGATAAATGATTACGAGATGATGGTTTGCGTGTAGTATCATTTGGTAATCAGTTTGAGATCACAAACATTTTGTAATTGCTCAAAGTGCGTAAACTTTCGCACTACAGAGACCAAAGATAAAAAAGCTCACACGCAAATGGAGAAAAAAATTTCTCTTGCTTCCCCCTCTCATAAATAAGCCAATTTAGACGCGATTAAACTTTGCAGTAATAATGAAAAAAAAAATAACTCAGTTTTTTTTTCTTAATTTGGGGCAAATTCAACGCATCAGGCGGGAAGTTTTGACGCAATGAGAAAAGGCAAATGGAGGCTTTTTATAAAATCTTTTAAATATCTTCCTCAAGGTTTTATAGTTAAGCTTCAATTTGAATTTGGCGGGAATATTTTTATTTAATAAATTAAACGTTATAAAACACAAAAAAGTTTATTCATTTTGTGACTCCTGTGACTCTTTCTTTTGACAAATAATTTTTCTTTTTAAATTGATTCGACCTCAATATCTGTCAAATATATGACAAATAAATACATATTCGTGTAAAAAATAATTCAATTGAGTTTTTAACTTCAAAAACAACCCCCCAGGACTCTTTTGAACAAAAATAAATAACTGACAGATCATTTGGCACAGGCGTGGAAAAAAATGACAGCTCAAGCCGCAGCCGTCAATCAAACATCTGTCATTTTTGACATATCATTGAAAATCGCTCCAGAAACGAAATAACAGACAACCCAATTATATGATCCTTTTTCTTTCCACCCACCCACACACGATACCAGACCAAATTGTATCTCACACATAATCCTCCCTCATATCCATGTTACTTTTCTTGTGACATGGATTATCCCATCTTAAGCTTGCCCCCGTTGCCCTATTAGGTCACCAATTACCCTATCAATTATCCAAGGGAACACACACAGCATGGAGACAACGAGAAAAGGGACAAATTGAAAAGATACCAAGACAAAATCATAGCCAATGACAAGGAGAAAAAAATCTCCCCTAAAATGACCCACCTCGTACAATTTATCATTGATGAGGGACTTGGGGAAGCAGAGCAGATTTAGGGGGGATAAAGGGATGTCTGGCCAATGTTGTGCCCTCAATGCCAGACTTTTATTCTTTTTCTTTTTTTTTCATTCTTTCTTTCCAATTCCACTCAATTGGATTAATGAATTAATAGAATAAGATATTTGTACGCCCTTTACGGCGCTTATTCTTGACCTTAATTTTATCAGCATACACAAATCTCACCGAGGCGAGAGGATTTTAATTAAATGAATATTATCCCCCACATTGGAAGGGGGCGACGTTTGCAAAGAAGAAAAGGAAGAGAAAACAAATAAATTTATTTCCATTAATTTTATATTTGAAAGATTCAGTTTAATTCCTCAAAGATTCAAAGAATTGTTTGAAAAAATTAGTTGAATTTCTTAAAGATTTATTAAAATCTTTTGAAAATTCACTGGAATCTCTGAAAGATTCAAAATATAAGTCAAATTGTCGAAAAAATTCATTTAAATCTATGAAAGATTCAACGGAATCTTCGAAAGATTCAATATTTTATTCATAAAAATCTTTAATAAATTCACAAATCTCAGCAAAATACAATTTATACTTTGAAAAATTCATAACTCGTTGCAAGATTCAATTTAATCTTTGAAAGATTCAACTTAAACTCTACGAAGTTCACAAATTTCTGCAAGTTTCAATTGAATCTTTGAAAAATGAATAACTCATTGCAAGACTCAATTTAAACTCTAAAAAATTCACAAAATTTTGCAAAAATAAATGTTTTCATTGAAAAATTCACAAATCTTTGTAAGAATCAATCTAGTTTTCAACAAAAACAGAAATCTTTGAAAGATTCAACTTAAACTCTGAAAAGTTCAGAGATCTCTACAAAATTCAATTTATTATCTCATAAATTAACAAATCTTTGCAAGATTAAATTCAAACTCTAAAAAATTCGAAAATCTCTGCAAGATTCAATTTAACCTTTGAAAACTTCAATGAAATTTTTGAAAAATTCAATATAACATTAAAAATAATCCTAAAAAAAATATCAGGGGATTTGCAAAATCAAGAAGAATGAAACTCTTTACCTTATGCTTTGAGGATTCCTTGCCTTTGGGGTCTTTGGTGCGATCTTTGCTCTTTGAACTACGATGGTAGTCTGGTTGCTTGCTTGTTGCCACCACTGGTAGTCCACCATCAATCATGGTGACCATAACACGACGATTTTGATTGGCAGCTGTACTATTTTGTGCTGCATGTGCTGCAGCCTTCTCCTTTTGCATCTCCTTTATCGTCCCTGGCGTGTGGCTCTTTGAGCGTCGTAGGAATTTCATCATGTTCGATCGGTAGCGTGATTGACTACTCACAGACGTATCACCTGAGCCATTGGCATCCTTTGCAGCTGCTGCCTTCACCTCATCGAGCTTCCGGAAGCTCCCATCGGTCATTTTGATGTAGCACCCTTCGGATGTTTTGTGAAATGAATCCTGCGGGAGTTTGTGGTAGCCCCCATCGGGGGTTTTGTAGTAACAATTATCCGTTTTGTGGTACCCCTCGCCAACGGTGTAGAATTCCCGATGATTTGGTTGCACGGAATTCCGAATTATCTCCTGATCTGCCACCAATTTATCATTCTTCTCAATATTGTACGCATTCATTTCACTTATCGTCACGGGCCTTGCTGTTGCCGTTTCCTTAATACGCATCGTCTCCTTGCCCCTGTACAAGTGATCCTTCACCACGTGATCCTTGTACAGCAATTCCTCCTTTATTCGCCCCGGTACGGCACGTGGGTACTTCGTGGTGGACTTCTTTCCTCCACCCCCACCGTGATTACTCGATATTTGACCCATAATCTGCTGGAGACTTCTCAGAGCGCAAGCTGCTTCAACTTTATTACCAGCCACTGGGGCAACTTCGTACATTCTGGACAAAAGCCAAAAATTGTACTCAAATATCCAATTTTTTTTGCACTTTTTTCACTTTTCCTTTTAACTTTATTTTCTTTGTCACCTTTTTTGAGTCATTTTTATTACTTAAATATTTTAGAATTTTTTTTCTTTTGTTTTTCAGGAAGAAACTTTAACTGAAAGGATATTTTTCTCATTTAGAAATCAAAATCCAAAGATTTTTTAAAAATCTTTTTTTTGGGTTTTATTTCATAAGAAAACGTGCAAATTGAG
Source organism: Lutzomyia longipalpis (assembly GCF_024334085.1). Lineage (NCBI taxonomy): Eukaryota > Metazoa > Arthropoda > Insecta > Diptera > Psychodidae > Lutzomyia > Lutzomyia longipalpis. The sequence goes on along the minus strand of NC_074710.1, from coordinate 17,594,730 downwards.
AGTTAGATAACATAGTCGTACGTATTTTTATTTAAGTGCAGAAGTGTTGAAAAATTTTCATTTAAGAAAATTACATTGAGTGAGTGAAAAAAAAAGTTTTCATGGAGTTATTAAAAAACATTTCAAGAATACGTAATATTCAAATAACCTTGAAAGAATCAATTTCATCTTTGAAAGATTCATTTCAATCTTTAAAAAATTCAATTAGATCTCTGCAAGATTGAATAAAATCCTGAGAAAAAATTTTCTTGAAATCTTTTTAAGACTTTCTGTTAAATCTTCGCAAGATTCTATTTTAAAAAAAATGAAAATTTCATTGAATTATTCAGGAGATTTGAAAAAATCGAAAGAATCGATTAAACTCTCGTAATATTCAAATAAATCTTCAAAAGATTCACTAAAAATGAATGCGAAACAATTCATTTCTTTTTTATACTCGTAAAGTTTTTTGATATTAATAAAATAAATCTCTGAAAGATTCAATTGAATCCCCGAAAGATTCATCAAATTATGTGCAGCAAGTATCGCTTAATTCTTCATAAAAATAAATTATTTCTTGGTACAAATTTAGAAATCTTTGATATTTTTAATAGAATCACCGAAAAATTCCAATGAATATCCATTAGATTTAAAGAATTTATTGAAAGATTCAAATGATCCTTTACAGACTCGAAAGAATCATTTAAAACTTCAAAAGATTCACTAAAATGCGAAATATTCCATTCATTCTTTTCATTATTCGCAATAATTAATCATTTCATTGAAAGATTCAATTAAACTTACGAAAGATTCATCGAAATTATTGAAAGATTCAATGAAATATTCGAAAAATTCACACAAAATACAAATTTGTATAAAACTATATAAAATAATTCCAATTATTTCCTATCAGACCTTAAAATTGTTGGAGAAATTTATGAAATATTCAATTTACCACCTTTGAAAAATTCCTCGAAAAATCAATTTTGCATATTCCACATTACTTTGTGAATTCCACAAGCAAACTCATCCTTTTGTGCGCTTGAATGGGTGTCTTACACGAAGACATTCACCTTCAAATCAACATTTATTCGTAAACACAGAATATCAAAGGTAAAAGGAAAGTAAATCGATTAAACATTCCTGAGGTAGACACGTTGTGAGAGACACACCATCGTATACAAATATACAAGAAGAAATGGAGTCAAAGTTAAGCATTAAGACACCCTGAGGGTAACAAAAGCAAAAACGAGAAGAGCTCCTTTTATACGCGCCAAAGACGATGACATTGCGAGAAGAGAGAAATTCAAATACACCCAACAAGGATAAAGAGACTTCTCAACCATAATAATTATTTCTCACATTTAGTAAATTAATTTGCCCATTTACGAAAGGTGGTTCTCCGTGGTTGTGGTTGCATTTCACTTTGGTGGTTTAAGGAGTTAATTAATTTGATGTCCTTAATCATAAAAAAGTATGTGTACTGCGTAGCAAGAATCAAGCTAAAGATTTCTACAAACTTTTTCATCCACTCTTCTCTCAATGAAAGCTTTTCTTATAAAAAAAATCTTCCATGAGGTTAGGGGATCATTAAATTCCAATAAATATTATTTTGCTGGAGGATGTTTTTTCACCCCTCACAGTTATTTTATCAGAGTAGGAGTATGGGTGGTACTAAATAAATAGAAAAAAAAATAAAAGAACATAATGCCTAAAATGTTTCCCACAAACTTGTAATTGTCTTCCTCAGCTCCGATAAATGGTTTGTACAAACTGATAAACTTTTGCTCCTCTCAAAATTAATGGCAATTTCAGCTCAATGTACACGGAGTCAGTGTGATAAATTTTCCACCCACAATTTCTAGGCTTATGGACCAGAAAGTTTCCTCGCTTCCTTGAAATTTATCATAAATTTTTTTAGACAGAATTGAGAATAAAGAGGAAAAGATTGATGTGTATTGTTTACATATCTTGTTTACCCCAAAAAAGAAATTTTTAATTCAAAGAAATTTTAAAAAAAAATGACAGAATGTTGACAGAAGCTTTGACAGAATATTAAATTTTGACAGAAGCTTTGACAGATTTTCATTTGAAACATTAACAGTTACGTTTTGTCAAAAAAGAGCCATACGAGTCTTTGACAGAAGACTGAATAAAATTCTGACAAAACTGTCAGAACTTTGACAGTTTCTTTTTGAATATTTGACATGATTTTGTGAAAATCAAAATGACTGACAGGATTTTTTAAATGAGACTAAAAGGAAATTTGACAACTTTTTCTTTATAAGAACTATGATTTAATTTTACTTTACTTAAACTTTGAAACTTTGTTAATCTATTCTTGTTAAAGTCGTCAGCAATTTGTAACAGAAATCTATCAGAATTTAAACTTTATTCTGACAGCTTCTTGATTTTCTTCTTGATTTCAACATTTACAGCATATTCTTTGTAACTTTGACAATCTTATGTCAAGACTGACATCAATTCTGACAGAAGATTGAACAATATTTTAACAAAACTGTCAGAACATTGACGGTTGTTTTTTTTTTAAATATATGACAAGATTCTGTTTGACTGAATTTTTGACAGTTTTGACAGAAGACTGACGAAATTTTAATTCCTCTTGACAGCTTCCTGAATTCATTTTCTTTACTGTCATTAGACAACATTTCATTAAAAACTTTGGTATCATTTCTTCTCCGCCTTGACAGTTGCGTGTCAAAATTTTGACAGAAACTTTGACAGATTTTACTTTGAAACACTGACAGTTTCGTTTTTTCCAAAGAAATCTATACAAGTCTTTGACATAAGACTAAATAAACTTCTGACAAAACTGTCAGAACTTTGACAGTTTCTTTTTGAATATTTGACATCTGTCACCAATTTCTAAACGGCCCAAAGAGCCATTTTAATAATTTAAAATAAAAAACAATTAAACTCCAACTCAACGACAGATTTTCCTCTAGTTGTTTGCCCCTTTTTTGGGATAAATTTAACATTCTACATTTAAGTTTTTCTTCGTTTTATTGAACATCTACTGTATTCATTTTTTTTATTTTTATATAGAATGATTTTTCAAAAATTATTTAATCAATATTATTTACTGACCGTGAGAGGTCGCTAAATGTCATTCTTATAATTTTTTTTTTCATATAATTACGTTAAAAAACATAGTTTTGTGCAAAATAGAATCACGCAAGATTCGTTAAAAAAATGATTCATATTTTGAAATTGAGAAACAAAAATGTGGTAAAAATTGAAAATTAAAACTTTCACCTTTATTGTATTGTTTCAGTGCCTTCTTGAAGGTCATTCTACGTACAGTTCAAGGGCATTTTTGGGGTGTTTAGTGTGTATAAAAAAAAGAAGTGAATCTCGTGATTTTTTAAATATAAATTAATGTTCTTTTTTTTCTGCCCATTTGTGTACTCCAACAATAAACGTACACAAAAGGAGCTTTGAAAAAAAAAAGCGCACACAGTGAGAATTTAAATCAACGCTGAAGAAGATTTTATAAATTGGTAAGGAAATTATTTCATTGAACTTCTTCAAACGAATACACCAAGTGCCACTAAATGTAAAATTGCGCCCAATAAAAGTCAACCCTGGATCGCAATGATGACAAAATGCCTTTAAGAACAGACCAAATGGTACTCCTCTAAAGTACCTCACTGACGCTCTCTGTCTCCGGCAAAAGGATGTGCCAATCTTGTTCCATGATATTTAATTTAAGAAAATTTTCGAGAGAATCATCATCCACCCCCTCACAGTGTCAAGTCGCATTTTTTTTTTGAAAAGTTATAAAGCTCAACTCGCACTGAGTTTGTAGATACATAAACTAAAAGTCATTTCCTCACACACAACACCACACGAGACATTTATTTTATATTAATCTTCTCTCATTCTCTCTGCTGTGGTTTGATGGAGAAAATAATAATTTTCTGTTGAACAAATAAATAAATATTGGAGAAAATTCGTTTTTTTTTCTTCTCTTTTTCAACAAACATTAAATTTATATTAAAAATTTTCGCTTCATTCACCTAAAGCAGCCTCCTCCTCACTCCCCTATAAATATATATTAAATTTCCCATCACGGAGGGAGAAAAGTTTGAGGGAAAAGCTTCATCCCCTCGTCACTGAAAATTCATCAACTTTTTTCTCCTCTGTCGACAACTTTCATTCCACTCACACAGAATTTTTGCTTACGAACCGGGTGCGGGTATTTAGAATTAAAGGCACACGCACTTTTTGGCAATTTCCTCCTTGTGATGTTTAGAAAATATTTATTTTGCACCCAAAATACATAATTAATGCCACACCAGCGACACTCAAGCAATTTATTCGCGAAAACAAACCTGAATGCTTTTTCACCCCACCCTCCCATACATCCTCCTCTACCTTCCTTTTAATTAAACCACCCCATACTCCCCTACAAAACATTCTCACACAGGTTCTTTCCCGCAGTTACACACGGAAATTGGAAAAGTTGTTTCAATATTAGTCATCATACTTAGTTTCTATTTTTGGCATTTTTTTTTTCACCATCTTCTTCATCGTTGAAACAACAAAATATGTTTATTTTTGGAAGGAAAAAAAGTTTAAATTTCTCGCCAAAAATAGAAAATTCTAATGTATTTTTTCTTCATAATTTCATTAAATGTTTCGTTGGTAGAATTTTTGAAATATTCTTTAATTAGAAACTTAAAAAAAAGTCAAGAATCATCCAAATCTTGACAAATAATCAGAATTTTCTTAATGAATAGTTAGAATTTTATAAAGAATTTGAATATGCTTGATGTAAGTATAATCAGAATGAGAAATAATCTCAATCTGAAAAGATAATCTAAATTTTGAAGAATAATTTAAATCTTAACTAATAATATAAATTTTAAAGAATGATCTGAATCTGACGTAAATAGTCTGAATCATCTTGAAGAATTATCAAAATTTTCATGACGAATAGTTGTAATTTTGAAAATAATCTGAATCTTAAAAAAATAGTCTAAATTTTGACAAATAATCAGAATCCGAATAATCTAAACCTTAACGAATAATCCTAATATCGACGAATAATTAGAATTTTGAATAATCCGAATTTAATTGACGAATATCGAATCTCTACAAATATTCCGAGGATTTTCACTCAGATAACAACCCCTTCCTTCAGAATATGTATAAAAATACTTCGAGAGCACTCAAGGGGCAAATAAGTAATCGAATAGAAGATACAGAATAATCAGATATTTCGTCTATTCTCAAATATTCGTTGTTGATGCGAATATTTCGTTTATTTGCGAATATTTCATTGTTTTGCATTATCTTTTGGAGTTTGAATAAAAAAAAACCTTTGCTGTCCTTTCTAAAAAATCTTGTGGTGTAACTTTGAGAAATTTTCAATTGTAAGTTATTAAATAATTTCACAGAAAAGCTATATTAGGGCACTTCACTTACTATTTCAATCAGATTACTCAATCAACAAATTGTAAGAAGATTGTAGATTATAAATTCTTTCCTAAAGATTTTTTTCTTTATGTTTTTACGCTTTTTCTTTCCCTACATTGTGACCCATTCATTTTGTAAGGTAGTGTAATTTTTCTATTTTCTCTTCCATATTTTTTTTTCAACGAGGGTAGAAAAAAAATATGTATAAAATGTATAAAAAAGAGATTTTTCTCCTTAAATAAATCACGCATGAAGCTAATAGGAAAATTTGTATATGAATGAATGAAAAATTGAGAGAAAAATTGGTTTAAGGAAAAAGGAATGTGTGGTGGTTGGCTTCTTCTCCTCTGGCTGAATGGGGTAAATACAACAAGATGATGGGAAGAGGAGTAAAGAAAAGAAAAAAAAGGTATAAAGCAGCGAAGCCTGTTGCGAAAATATCTCAAATGGAATAAATTTCCTTCATAAATCAATTTGCTATGTGTGTATGTAACGTATGGAACCCTCTCAACAGTCTCACCACACTCCCTGAATCCTAGTTGCCTCTACAGGACGTACAAGAAGCTAAGAAACCATCCCTGTGTGTCGTTTAAGAAATCACATTCAATTTCCTTCCACACTTCCGCATCATTTCATCATAACGCGCAGAATTTGCGAAAGACAATTCATCTCCTTGAGGCAGGTAATGGGTGATGGTGAAGGGGGGGGGGGAAAGAGAATTTTATATATAATAAAGGGAAATGTCATCAACAAAGCTCCTCACACAATTCGTGTAAAACATTTACCTCGAAGGAGAATAATTACTTAATTGCAATTTAATGTGGATTAATTACACGCACTTGTAAAAGTATTTTGTATGGAAATGTGTGTCAATTAACCGTGTGACACATTAATTAAATCCAACGGCATGAAGCAAAGCAAAGCAACAAAATATCCACCAAGCAAAATTCTCGTGATGTGATTTCCTCTTAAGAGAAGCATTAAATTGATTTCTATTACCCATATTTCATATTTTTTTCTAAAACAAAGATTTTTTTTTGAAGCTCAAAAGAAGTTAAATTTCCGCATGAACAACAAAGTAAGTCAATCATAACGCGTCCAGTTATTAAAGTTGGTATACCACAACGTAGATGGGTCAGTCTATGCGTTGTAATTTAATTTGTGAGCAGAATTAGTAGGCAAAGTTGATTTTTTTATGAAATTCATCAATATGAAAGATTAAAATGCACATATCTGAAGTTCTATTAGACCTACAGAAATTTCTTTACTAGTTTTGGAAAGGTATTAAAATAGGCTATAAATTGACATAAATTTCAATGATTTTCAAGGTCACCTCTAGAACAGAAAATGGAGGATTTTTGTTTCACAAAAAGAGTTTTTCGTATTTTTCGTCCTAAAGGAATGGTTCTAGAGGTTTCTGATGTTCTAGAAAGTTGTAGATAATTGCAAAACCTTTAATTTGATACCAAACTGAGTCAAATCGGACAAGCGGTTCAAGAGATATGGCTCTTAGAACTTTTCAAATTCAAGAATTTTTTAAATGATCATATCTTCTAAACGGCGACATAGATTTTCTTCATTTTCGGACTGGTGCAAGATTATTAGTCCTGCTACAACATATCAAAAATTCAAGGAAATCTATGATTGGGATTCGAAGATATTGCCCCGTAAAGTTAGGCAATTTTTGTTTTTGTTTTTAGCGTCTCTTGCGGCCATTTTTGGAACTTGAAATATTCTAGACAGTTGTAGGGCTTTTCAATACCTTTCATTTGATACTAAGATGGTCAAAATCGGTCAAGCCGTTCTCGAGTTATATCGAAAAAACACTTTTTGCTTTAGGCCGCCATATTTGCTAAACGGCTTGACCGATTTTCAAGTATGAATTATCGATGAAAACGTCTCACTGAGCACTAAAACATACTAAAATTTCAGATTTCTAGCTATAAGGGGACTGGTTGATGGTATTTCAAAATGGCGGACGGCGGCCATCTTGGATTTTGAAAATGCGAAAAAATGAAATTTTACACCCACATTTCTATAGAAAACTTCAAACCTGAAGTCTCTATCTGTTACCGTTCTCGAGTTATAAGGCAAAGTTTGGCGCACCGGCCGGCCGGCAGGCCGGCCGGCCGGATCAAAAATTTTCCACCACTATTTTCGTAATGTGGGAAGTCTAAAATGTGCTCATACCAAGTTTGAGTCCGATCTGAGGTGGTCGGTTTTTCCGACGATTACAATACTTGGTATGCCACGATTGTGGTATACCAACTAATAACAAAGCTAAATCTCCTGTAGATGAAAGACGAAAAAAAAACAATGAATAATATTTAAATGGAAATAAATTGATTTATAGCAATATATATTTCTTCATATATTGAGAGAAAGAATGTAAGAGTAAAAAAAAATCAAGAAAAGGTTGAAGGGTTTGTTGTAAAATAAATTGATTCAATTTTCTTTTGAATCTCTTCGTCTATTCATACAAATTTTTATATATTTTACATTTTTTTTTCGTATGAAATTTAAATTTATTTTACTCATCTTCCGTGAGAGATATGAGATGTAATACAGAAGATTTATTTTAAGGAGACTTCACATAGGATATGCAAAATTGTAAAAATTTAAAGAAAATTGTCAAAATGTCAAGAAATCGTTACAATCTAAAGTCAAACGGAGGAGAAATTATGCAAAATTGTAGCAAAGAACGTAAGAACACAGTGAAGCAAACAGAGGGGGTGTTTGGGTGTCTAAACAGCCTATTCAGGCGATTTATTCAGTTAGAATAAAAGCGTCAATCATTTGAAAAGAACGTTATCAGGCGTTAAAAGAAATCAAATGTTTAAAAAAGAATATCAAATGTTGAAGGAAACTTCAAACTTTAGAACAATTTGAAATGTATAAGAAAGAACGTAAGAAAAATGTTTAAAAGAACGTTAGAAATTTATATTTTGAGTTCTGACGTGGGTCTTTATATTTTGCTAATCCGGTCTTCGTCAGTGGGGGCTTTTCTTTTTAACCAGGATTAGACCGGATTAGCAAAAGTTAGAAATTTAAATAAAAACCGGCAAACATTAGAAAAATTCAAATTGTTAAAAAAAAAATACCTCAGTGTTAAAAAAAAACCTTTAAATGTTTGGAAAAAAAATGATCAAACATTTAAAAAGAAACGTTAAAAGGGAAAATATGAAAATTCATACGTTAGAAGATTGCTCAAGCAAATTGTCAAAAGCAGCTAATTCAAATTGATAAAAAAACGGTAAAAATAATAACTGTCATTTTTTCCGCCAAATCATTCCTTTTTCCCCAAATTCTCTAATTTCACCACTCGAATTCACCACTTCGAGTGCGCGCCAAATTCAAATATTATTTTATTTCATAAGTTTTCCGAACAATAACATAACCTCAATTTTCGCAAATGTCGTTTCACGAGTCGCTCTTTTCTGAGGAATTTTTATAAATAAAATTTCAATTCAAAAAAAAAGTTTAAAAGTTTTTTTTTTATTAATCCAAAGACTTCTTACAAATCTTCTATTTATTTTCCAACCAATATAAGAAAAACATTACAAATGTGAATAGTCTCCTTTCAATATTTCATTGCATGTTGACAAATTTTATTTATTTCACCGTAGAAAAAAAATACTTTCTCAATCCAATTGTGAATTTAACGTTGTATGACTTTCTTTCATTCTCAAAGAAATAAGTCTCTTTTATTTTAAATAGACTTTTGTGTCACAATTTTTCCTTTCACTTTATTTAGTCTAATTTCTTACGTACATATATGTAGGTATATAGCGTAGTTTTTCGCACCAGAGATTTTTCTTGTCTTGCAATGTAAATTCATTTGTGGAGTAAAATGAAGTTTGCTGAAATGGAAATAATTATGCTACTGTGAAGAGAAGTTTCATTTTGTCATGTTTCTCACAGTCAGTTTCTTTTCATCCCCCGTCCAAATCACCCACCCACCACCCAACAAAATGAAGGGAAATAGAGAGAGAGAGAGAGAGAGAGAGAGAGAGAGAGGAGAAAGAAAGGAAAATTTGTGAGGCAATATAATTTATTATCAAGGAGGGACACACCGAATGACACGCTGAAGAAATATTTGTCATAAAAAATAGTACTATGCTTATATTAAAATTCTTTACTTGGGACCGAAAGGATCGTATAAATTTTTTATATTCCCAATATATTCCCAAGCAATCCTATATTTTCTCTTTCTCTCCCCATAAACCGCCCCTCCGCCGCCCACAAAATGAAAAGAAAGGGAAAATGCGGGAGAAAATGAAAGGCATGAGAATGCGTTTTGGAGTGATACTAAAATCCGTGGGTATCGAAAATTATTCATTTAGCAACCCCTGATAAATTAATAAAAATAAAAAAGAAAACCTCCTAGAGGGTTTATTGTTGAATTGGAGTTTATTTCAGGGGTTGTTAATTTGTGAGAAAATTCACTGAAGTGAGTATAAAATTGAGTGTTAAGAAGAGAGCTTTTTCTCTTGAAGATTTTCCACAAAATAGAGAGAGAGCTTTGGGGGGAATGGAAAATGTAATATTGAAAAGGTAAATTGATTCAATCATCTTATGCACTTTCTGTGAAGGAGCACATATGAATGTTATTTAATGCAACATTCAATGTATTTTCCATCAAATGGTGAATTTGCTTTCAATTTTCCATCAAACATTAAGTACATGGGAAATGCAGGAAAGAGTATTTTGTAAGAAAAATCTCCTATAGAAAATAAAATTGATTTATTTTCTTTCAATTTTATTAGTTTGCAATACATTAACGAAAATTAGTGGGGTGGAAAATTTCTTTTCTTTATGGTATCGATACGTAAAATTCCGTTAAAATACACAAAAATTATTTTTTTACACGATGGGTTTTAGTGGTTAAATTACGATATGTAGTAAATAGGTAATTAATCGTGTCATAAAATACAACCCGACTGACCTATTGTGTGTAAATGTTCTTCTATTTTAAGTATTTTAAGAATCGAAAGGAGAAGAGAGAAATCTCAATAAAGAACATTAAAAATTTGATTGGAAATGTCTTTTTAAAGTTTTTCAAAAAAATCGAATGATAAAAATAAGCAAATTGTTGGCCAGCCGGGTAGTAATGTAATTATAGCAGCGTAAAAAAATAATAACTGTCATTTAACATCATTTTTATCGTCAAATAGGCGTAGTAAATGGGTTAAAGTGATTAAATTACAGAGCTCAGAAAAATCCGAAAAATCACAAAATGACTCTAATTCACCCTTTAAATTTATTTCTTTACGGTACTCAAAGTTCAATCCGATTCACCCCATTTTGATCTCCTTCGAAGGTGTTCCAAATTAGAGGAGCAATTAATGCTTGAAATCAATCGCCACAAGGAAAACTTATAAAGGAGGTTAAATAGAGGAGTTTGTTGTACAATTTTCTTTCTTCCTTTACAACACTTTGAGGAGAAAAAAGAGAAAAACTCGAAGGAATTGCAATTAAAATCTTTTCGTACAAATTAAAACTTTCTCATGTTGAAGAAAAATACTTGAAAATGTCTTTTTTTTTTAATCTTTAAGATCGTGTAGGAAAAAAAAAGCTAAAGTTAAGTAAGATGTGCAACCATGTGAAACGACATTGATAGAACACGCGTTTTCTTATAATCATCGCACGAGAGACACGATTGGAATCACCAGAAAGGTGAACAAAAACACAGAGATTTAAATAATGAAAAAAATTGCGAAGAAAACGACGTTAAAAGACGCGCAAAAAAATGAGCTAAAATCACAAAATGTTTTGTCTCTCCGAGGAAAGAAAGAAAGAAAAGAAAAGAACGTGAAAATCCTTGAGAATACTGATTCTCTTTTATTTGATTCTTTATTGTAATATATACCTACATCTACATTTTGAAATTGTAGGCAAGAGATAGACACAGAACACCTCACACAGCATCATTTCCACCCACTTTAATTGCAAATCAATACACGACTTGATGGTGGAATAGACGCAAAAGCAACGAGATGGGCGCGCGTGATGTTTTGTGCTGCAAAATCTTGTGAATTTTCCGTGAAAATCAAAATTCATCCCATTACCAGGAAGCTCCTTTTCCACTCTCTCTCTCTCTCTCTCTCTCAATTCACGAAAAATCCACACACTGAATTTTCCAACTGATGAAATAATTCAATTACACCCAATAAAATTCACAAAGTTTATGCCAAAAAAAAAATGTATAATGTATTGATATTCCGGGGAAATACGGAGTATGTGTATGAAAGTTAATGACTCAAGATGGTTTTCTTCTTACTAAACAAAATGATGATTCAAAGGAAAAGAAAAATAAGCACACAAAGAAGATTTTTTCATCAAAAAAAAATTTCGTGTTTAAATCAAAACTATTCCGCAGAAAAAAAAACTCTCATTGATGACCAAAATTGTTTACATGAAAGAAATGTAATTTAGACGAAAAGGAAACTTGTGTTTGAAACATCAACATAAACAATGATACGGGATAAAAAAAACATTGCGAATTGTGGAAGATTAATTGATTTATCAAGAATGATTCAATTGATTACATTTTCGTGTAATCAATACGTAATTAATGCGGAATCGTAAGAAAAAGTTGCTTAGTGTGATAATTCGGAAATGGATTTAGAAGAAAAAATATTACAACAAAAAATTTTTAAGAAAAAATGAAGATTGATTCAATTGATTACATTTTCGTGTAATCAATACGTAATTAATGCGGAATCGTAAGAAGAAATTGGTAAATGTTCTAAAATTCGAGGCTTTGGCTGCAATTTAACTGTTTTATGTTCAAATAAAGGGTTTTGATGAAAATTACATCAAACGTTACAACATTTTGCGTTCTTTGAAGTAGAATATTAGAAATGTTAATTTTAATCTCAAAAATAAATCAAAGACTTTCTAATTTTAGTAAGTTACATATAATGCTAATCATGTTAAAATTTTCAATTTGCTAAATAAATATCTCTCTCAAATTTTCCTCATAAGAAAAATCTTCTTAGAGAAACAGACTGAATCCACTCAATAAATTGATGCAAAGTGCACAGGAAATTCATGGGAAAACGGAGAAAACTCTTCATTTTACTCAAAATTTATGTATAAGTTTTGAGAGAAATTTAGTACAGAATCATGTTATATTTGCATAGACATTTGAAGCATCTTCGTATCATACATAAATTGAAACATCTCCCACCCACAACCGCCTTATGATGCCTCAGGATGCCTCCTTAGCGTGATATAATTCGCATATTAAAAGAGACCCATCCAACATTGTTGGTTGTTAATGGGATTTTGAATTTATAATTCAAAATATGGAAATTATTTTGCTCTTAATTTAACTCTCAACCATATCTCATTTCCACCCTCACACCCTACGAAGAAAATAAATTTAAAAAAAAAAGAGGAAAACTTCTTATCAGCCCTTAAAGCGTCTCTTTTTTTGTGTGTGGGTGTATCTATTTACTGATTTTGACAGTTTCCTTTATAACTAATGTTGCCCTAAATGCGCAACAGTTTTATCGCAAAAGACTATTTTTCAATGTTGTGGAGAAGGAGGGAAAAATGTCAAAAGAAAACTCTCTCTCTTTCCTCTCTTGTAAAAGAATTCAATTTAAGACATGAGATTGCATTTTTTTTACCCTCAAAGCGCTAAACTTCTTTTAAAGGTCCTCCTCGTGTGTGTTGAGTTAACCAGACAACATGTTAAATTTACCCACAGAGAAAACACCTGCCTTTTGAGTTCTTTGTTGTTTTCTTCTCATCCCATTTTTTTGCAAGTCTCAAAAGGAGAAAAAGAAAACAACAAAAAATGCACCTTTCGAAAGAATCTTGTGCCTTGTAAAAGTCCTCCACTTTAACTCACTTCCAACTCACTTTCAAAATATGTACATATGTATGTTAGTATATAATCTGTATGTTTCCGTTTTAAGGGGCTTTCAACTCGTTGCAATGAATCACGTGAAGCACTATTGTAAGTCATTGATAAATTAATTTCTCTTTCAAGTAAATATTTGACGTTTCTTTTACAACGTTTGAAAGAAATATTGATCGTTAGAAGAATTCAACTAAGTATTAGAGTAGGAAAAACACGTTAAAAAAAAAGCTTCAAACCTAATTAAATAAACGTCAAGTCTGAAAAACAGAAGTGTCAAATAGAATTGACACGTCTGACGTTTCTTTTACAACGTTTGAAAGAAATATTAATCGTCAGCAAAATTAAATTAAGTATTAGAGAAAAACCACGTTAGAAAAAAAATGCTTCAAACCTAACTTTTTTAATAAACGTCAAACAGAATCAACACGTTTGACGTTTCTTTTATAATATTTGACGTGTCATTACAGTTTAAAATTCTTTTCCAACGGTTTATTTCTTTTCTAATGTTCAACGTAAACATCAGCTTTTATTTCTCAGGCTTTTCTCATATATTTGAAGTTCTATGTTCTTTTTCTAACGTTAAATCCTTTTTTCAATTATTTGACATCATATTCTTTGTAAAAATTGACAATTCTTACGTTCATTTTTCCAGTGTTTATATGAATGTTCAAAACGTTTTTATTTTTCTAGAGTTATTTACGTTCTTTTCTAACGTTGTAAACTTCTTTTCTACATTTGACGTTTTTATCGATTCTCAGCTCTTTTCAAACGTTTAATGCTGCAACGTATTATTTCTTTTCTAACTTTAATACCTTTCTTTAACATCTGAAGCTTTATTTTTTTTTAAGGATTAACGTTTTTTTATTACCCATTTGAAGTTTCTTATATAACATTTAACGTTTCTTGTTTTAAGTTTATTTTAGAACATTCAAAGGTTTGAAGGTTTTGTTCTAACATTTCATATCCATTCTAAAGTTGACGTTTGTTAGTAACTCCTAATGATTTTTTTCTATCGTTTGAAGTTTCCTTTTAAACGTTTTTTATATTCTTTTCTAACGTTTGATGTTACTTTTCAAATATTTTTTAGATTCCTTTCTAACATTCTTTGTTTTCATAACGTTTGACGATTTCCCCAAGATTTGACATTTCTCTTCAAATATTTTTCATTTTCTCAATGTTTTTACGTATCTTTCAACCTGTAACATCACTTAAACTTCCCCGTTAGCTGAAAATTCACTCTTATGTCCTTTTTCTTTTTCTTTAAATCCTTTTTCTTTTGGGAATATTTTAAGTAATTTCTTGACTTAGATAGATGATTAAATAAATAAAATACGAGCATTTTACGAAAACTCTCACACCTTTTCCCCACCTTTACAAGCAAACTGCTGCAAATTTCACAAAATTGCAGATGATGACTTTTGGGTGGGTTTGAAAGAAGGAACAGCGCGCCAGGTGAATTTCTCAACGGTGAAGTGGCATGTTTGTGGAAGAGCACCACCATCATTCTCTGCGCTCGAAACCATCCAGAAGAGTTGGAGGTGTTCCACATTTTTGCTGAATATATAGCATAAAATATCACTTTTATTGCACACGAGGTGTTGGTGCTTTCAAGATGCTGCTGATGGTGTGTTTGCATGTGGTTTGAATTGCTCTGTGTGTGGGTCGTTCTACCATCTTCCATGTCTCTAATCTTGCACGTGGAAGATGTTCTGTTTGAGTTTACTCAAGAAAACCATCACACATCTCACTGAATGTGAAGAAATGATGTGACGCAGTACGAAAAATGTGTCATTCTTCTGTGATTTTCCAGACACTATCTCAATATTATATACACACATTATTATTGATTCAATATATAGTTAAACGGTGTTTCTCTCTCTTGTCTCTCTCTCTCTCCCTCTCAAAATATCAAGGGGAGTTTTGACGTGTGCTATTGAGGTATGTACGAGGAAAACTACCTTTGATACATTGCTGAGATTGCGCAACTTTTCAATGATTTTTTGAGTATTTCACAGAAAAAGGTGAGAAATCACCTGTTGACCGAGAAACTTTGACTCGTAGTGAATTGTTTGAATCTTTTGTTCATGCAAAAATTGTATATAAAATCACTTCCGAAAATCCCCTGAATGATGTATCTACTGAGAGTTCTTTTTTTATGAATGACGTAAAATTTTATTTTTGGCACAACTTGATCAATTTAATACTTCATGGATAATTCCATTTATTCTCTCGCGCGCTTTTGAGCTTTTTTTTGTCTCTCTTCTCTTTTAATTCAAAACACCGTGAACCCCGCCAAAATTACCATTATTGAATGAATCACTCTCAGTGTGGTTAAATCTTATGCACGTGTGTGGGTGGTGCAATTGAAAAGAAGTTTATTCACTGCTATATGAAAAATTTTATCATTTAAGAGGAATATTCAGGACATGATTAATCTTTTAGACGATAAAAAAAGGCTCAGAAACAACCTTCAATAATTTGCACAAAAATACAAACAATGTCGTCACAAGGGATGTTTATCTGTCTAACTTATCTAACTGAATTTTAGGCTTGAATCAATACATATTATTAAGGGTTTTAGCACCTAAATGTAAGTCTCTTTAGGACTAAAAACAGATTAACTCTTTTCAACTAGAATTTAATACGTTTATGGATTAAATTTAGTACTTTAATGACTAGAATTTAGAACTTTTAGCTGTGATTCTTTGTAAGAGTTTCGCTTCTAAATATGATCCCCTATTTAGGCCAAAAAATTGAAAAACTTTGTCAGATAGAATTTGTTACTTTAATTTAGTACTTCTTTATGCGTAAATTTAGTACTTTGTTGCTAGAATTTAGTATTATTTAGGTTTTTGAAGAAATTTTTTCACAATTTGAGTCTCTTTAAATCTCAAAGACGAATCTATTTCAGTTTGAATTAATAATTTTAAGGCTTTAATTTAGTTCTTTTTTAAACTAGAATTTAGAACTTTTTAGTGGTTCTGCTCCTAAATCAGAGTCCGTTTTTGGACAAAAATGCAAAAAAAAACTTTATTTAAGTTTTTTTTTAAGATAGATTTTATTACATTTTAGGCTTTAATTTAGTACTTCTTTATGAGTAAATTTAGTACTATTTAGGTTTCAATTAAATACGCTTTTTGTAGATTTTTTTCTCAATCTGAGTCTCTTTAAGCCTCAGAGACGAATAATCTTTTTTAGCTTGAATTTAATAATTTTAGAGCTAAAATTTAGTATGTTTTAAGCTATAGAAATTAGTACTTTTTTAGGCTAGGATTGAGTACTTCTTTAGATTATAATTTAGTACCTTGATGACGTCATTGCTTGAATTTCTGAGCAAATTTTTGCCGACTTTTCCCCTTTCTTCCCAGAGTTGAAAATAGGTCTTTTCTTGTGATTTTTTCTCTCTTTTTTGATCCTCTAAAAGACTACACATGACTTGATTATTACTTCGTACGACGAATTTTTCCATACAACATTGATTAAACTCCTTTCACATTGGATTATATTTGCACAATTCAATCCAAAAGGATTTTGGGGATTTTATTACCAAAAACTGTTTGCTTACAAAATTATTTGTTATGCTTTCAATTTTGCTGTGTTTACAACCAATCATGGAGAAAATGTATTCACACCACCCCCTCCCCCCCCCCCCCCCCCCCTTTTCCAATTCTCTCACACACAGATTAGTCTCTACTATGTGATGGTTTATAACTCATAATACTGGGTGAGAAATCCTAAATGTGTGTTGTGTTGTGTGTACTTATTGTGTTTTGTTTCCTTTAATCATATTTAATGCCATAAGGGATTTCATTACCTTGTTTACCAATTGATTGTAGAATATACAATTTTGATTACATTCTATCCTGTGGTACGTAGGTACCTAACATTGATTGAGTGAGGATTTGCCTTGAAGCAAAATAATCTTAATTTAATGAATATTATTGGAAAACTATTTTAATTGAAAGTTTATTGATTTGGAAGATTTTGAGAAGTGCCCTTAATTATTGTGGATGCTTATGGACAAATCTTCTACAGTCTAAAATTAGACTAAAATACATTAAAATTCTTAGAAAAAAATTGACCATAACTTTCATTCTTTCTATGCGTATTTAATACACAATGATTCTGAATTAAATAAAATTAAAAACTCCATAAAAAGTTCATTTAAAAAGAAGATTTTTCTCATGAATTTCCCATTCTATTCTTTGCTTAAAAAATCACGAATTTCCACTGAAATTCATTCAAGATGAATCACTTTGGAACAATTTTAAAATTCATTGATAAATTTCATTGGAAAAAAAACTCTCAACTAAATAAGTATTGTAAACTTTCAGCAGGAATCTTTTAATATATAATTACCCAGGAACTCAATTGAGCGGAGATTTTTTTAATTTTCTCAAAACAAGTTCCTTCTTTTGCGTTAAAAAGAACGTTCAAGAATAATTTAAAGAGACAACCCAACAAAAAAAAACTTTCGCAAAACCATCAATTTGCATCAATTTTTTGTCATTTCACCGAACATATCATCAAACTTAACATCCCAGAAGAAGTAGAAGGATAAAAAAGAATGTTCAAAAGCAGGTGGTGACAGTACCAACTTGAATAATTTGCATGCTGACACTGAAATGCAAATTCCTGCTGAATTAATAATTAATTTCTTTTGAACCACAAATTCAGGAAGAATTTTATTTTTTTAAGCAAAGTTAATATTGATCCTAAAATGAATCTTTCTCCTTGTCTTCCTTTAATCAATCCCTTGACATTGAGATTAATTTCTTAATTAGATACAAAAACAAATACATGAAGATAAGGATTGAATATGAGGTAATTTAGTAAGTCAAAGAGAGCAATAAAATGGTTCATGTTGTGCCCTAATTTACTTAAATGCATCACTATGCGCGATAATGTTATATAGCTCACATCAAAAGACTCTGTACCACACAGAGATCTCAATATCATCGCATAAGATGCAGAGTGGAGCCCCCTCCTCATCCTGCCTTTTCGATGACATCAAAATACACAGTGAACGACATACCGCATTATTAAATATAATTGGTTTTTCCTTGAAAATTTCATGCATATTATACCCCATAAAATAAGCCTAAAGAACGTTCTCTTCCAGCATCTGAGAATATGACTTTACTCTCATCTCGTGTTATACATATTTTTTTTTTCATTATCGCCCCCCGTTAAAATTGTTCTAATTCAATTTTATCCACTAGAAAAATTACATACACTACGCTTCAAAAGTTTCAGAGCATGCGAAAATGGGATATTTCTTAAGGCAAATTTAATTGAACTATATCTCTGGTTCTAGTGAACCGATTTACAAAAATTTGCCAGTTTTGGAAAGGCACATTCCCCACCTTCCTAAAACTGGTAAATCTTTGAAAATCGGTTACTCAGAACCGGAGACATAAGGTGAAATTTACTAGTCAGACAGACTTAAGTTTTCTTAAGATTATTTACGTTTTCTTAAGAACAATTTTTCGTAAGATTTCTTTAGATTCTCGAAGAAAAAACTTAAGATTTTATAAGTTAGACTGAATTCAGGCAAAATTCGAAAAAATAATTTTAAAAAAATATGCATTTTGCTTAATTTACTTAAGAAACATAAAGTTTCTCTTAAGAAACCTAAAGAATCTTAAATTTTTCCTAAGAACCTTTAGGTTTTTCCCGAAGGAATTTAAAAAAAAAAAAAACTAATGAAAACTTGAGATATAGTTAAGAAAACTTAACGAACCTTAAGAAAATTTAAGTCTTTCCTTAAGATATCTTAAGTCTATCTGATTCTGACTAGGCAGACAGACTTAAGATTCCTTAAGAAAAACATAAGTTTTCTTAAGATTCTTAAAATTTTCTGAGGACTCATAAAGTTTTCTTAAGACAAATTTTCATAAAACTCCGTAAGATTCTTTAAAATAAATTTAAAAATTCTTAAGAAAAATTTAAGATTTATAAGTTTTCTTAAACGAAACTTAAGATTTGTCAAGTAAATCGAGCTAATTGCATATTTTTTTATGATTTTTATTAATTTCGATGCCCCGAAGACAATCAGAAAAAAATCATCTAAAAATGTACGTTTAGCCTGATTTAGCTTGACTGAAGAAATCTAAAGTTTCGCTTAAAATAACTTTAAAATCTTAATTTTTTCTTAGGAAATCTTAAGTTTTCTTTAAAGAATCTTTAAAGAATGAAAACTTGAAACATTCTAAAGAAAACTTAAAGAATATTCAGAAAACTTTAAAAATCTTAAGAAAACTTAAGTCTGTCTGAATAGTGAATTCCACCCTATAGTCCAATGAAATTTTCCTTAAGAAATATCCCATTTTCGCATGCACGAAAACTTTTTACGGGTAGTGTATACCACCATGTCTAAAATAGCATAAATTTATGTAAACTCGTGTTGTTGTTTCACTGTAAAATTCCCCCTTCACATCATCTAATCCCTCATACTTCCTTATACTTGGGATTATATACTTATTAATCACCAACTTAACCTTGCATTGTGTTGGTGAGAGATTTATTTAAAGAAAAAATAAATTATTACTTGTTTACATTCTATTTAAAGAAACTTTTAGTACATCCAAGGGCACATTGCATTTTGTCCAGAATAAAAATTGGGTTAATTCATTCAGGAAAATTTTCTTAAAAACATAAAATAAACTTGTGCTAAATGATAAACTTAATTTTTTTCTGGAGGCTCCACTTTTTTATTGATTTTGTAAAAAAAAAATAAAGCTAAACTCTATTAGAAATTCTTTCTGATTGGTCGAGAAAGTCTAGAATAATTATTGGTTAATTAAACCACAATTCAACTCTTTTATTGGCTAAACCTTAAATTTAGGATTTACCTTTCAAACTCTTCATTGCAGAATTATTAATTTAAGTTTAGAACCAACAAAAATCAAATATTAAATTGTCTTGGTATTATCTTGACTACATACCTCCAAAATTTCATATTTATTCCTCTTTAACATAAATTTAAGAAAAAAAAATAAGAAAAGAACTTTAGCTATTCAAAGTTTAAAGATTCTTTAATAAATCGTGGTCTAGATTGTATTTTTTAGGTCTTAAGATAAAAAGAAACTTTTCCATGTTAAAAATCTATAATTTATACTTTATTTTGCAAATCCATATTGAATCTTCTTGCTGTGAATTTATCACCAAAAAGAAGTACAAAATAAAAAATTCAACAATTCCTTTGTACAGCCAGAAAATCTTTTTATTCATAAAAGTGCATTAAAAGCTTTTTGCCTTATGAAAAATTCATTGAAAATGCTTTTATGCACTGCGTACATACATTTAAATGTTTTCCAGGTGAAAAACACGTTTTAGTTGGACTCTCCTCCTCTATACAAATAACATTCAACAAGCAGTGTGTATGTGCGCAACTACTCTGTGGGTTTTTTTTTTAATCTTGTTGAAAAATTTATTTTATTGCAAAATCGACAGATAGGAGGTTGAATGAAAAATGAAAAAAAAAACAGAAAAATTAATTCTCTGAGTGGTACAAAAAACTTGTTGAGGAGGTAGAATGAATGAAAAAAAAACTGCAATAAATATGCCACACATGCAATATTTAAAATGCAATTGCACAATTATTGTTGAACTTTCAATTGGATGCACATTTTGTGTGATAGCGTCACCACACATGAGTCGTCGTATCATCTCAATTATGTATTTATTTAGTTACCTACTAAACTTTTTTTTGAAATTCATTTAAAAGCTCTGAAAAGCTCTGAAAAAAGGAAGAGAATAATGTGCAATTTATTGATTTTCTTGCTGAAAGGGTTCTCCCTTGTTAAAGTTGAGAATGTTTTTCATTCAATTTAATGTCCTAAATATCCTTTTTAAATCATTTTAGTGCAACAGAGGGAGAGAGAGGAACTCTGAAAGGTCGATTGAAAGGACAAATGAATTGACTGACACAATATCTTCCGTTCTGATGCACTTTAGATTTTTTCTCGTGGAGAATTTCATGATCATCCCTCCCAGAAATCTTCCACAGATACTCAAAATCTCCCTCCCATCCATTCCTTTCAATCTTCACGATTACGTGCAAAACTCTCCATAGAATACAATTGAAATTCTCATGGATGAATTTTTCTCCACTTCATAAATACCTACGACGAAGCTCTTAAATCTTATCTTTGATGCTTGTGTGAGATTTTTTAGTCTCAAAGCTCTCTCTCTCTTTCTTTGAAAAAAAAGCACGAGTCAGCTTTGAAAATAATCAAGTAAAGTATTAATATATACGGATAAAATTAATCTCATTCACTCAACAAAACAGAGATTTTCCATGTCCTCATCATCGAATAATTTACGACTTTTCCACCCGCACTGATAAGTTTCGTCACATCAAGAATATTTTATACATATAGTACGTATACTTTATTATCTCTTATCAATGTTTCAAGTCATATGGGGTATAATGGAAGCAAGAAAAAAAAGAATCTTTAAGTAAACAAAAGATTAGCATTGTAATAAAGCCTCGAGTAAATGAACAGTATGAAGACACATTCAAGAGATTATGTGAAAAAACCAAAAATAAATTATAAGAAATAGTGGAAACTTTCATGAAGATTTTGTTCTTAAAAAAAATTCCATAAATTGCCCTAAAAAGTGATCCTTAAACTCTCTTAAATGCCCCTCAAAAGGTCATTAAACTTTTAATTTCATTTACGGTGAAGGCAAATTGTGTGGAGAAAACAACAAAACAGACACAAAGGACAACGTTCTAAATTCTAAATCATTTGTCGTGACATTCAAAGAAGCTCACAAGTTTCCTTCAACGTTCAAATTTTAGGATTAAATTAATATTTTTATTTTCAATATTTTTGAATTTGGCGCGCACTCGAAGTGGTGAATTCGAGTGGTGAAAATAGAGAATGTGGGGAAAAAGGAATGATTTGGCGACAAAAATTACAGATCAGACTTAGAAGGCAAGGTGTATGGACGCAAGTACTTGCCCCGTAATAAAGTATAGTTTTATTGCGTAAAATATGAAAATTTTGCGAACACCTAGACCACGATTAAAAAAGAGATATTTTTGATTTAAAAAATAAATAAAATTATTTGAATAATATATGTTGCTTATTAATGGAACAGAAAGCTAAATGTAAGTACAGGGTGGCCAGGAAATTAGGGCATGATTTTAACCGCGAATAACTTTTGATTGGATTGAGATATCGTAAAACCTCTGTCACCAAATTATGAGGAAACTCAAAAAGTTTTATTTGCTTTTTATTTCAAGTCGATATCTTAAAAATTGGAGCGTCTAGAGCAAAAAACGTGAAAAGAAGCGTTTTTTCGATGAAAAATATAATGCTTTTCATGTCAAATTAACGCTGAATTGCCCATGATGACAATATCCGCTTTAACTCAAAAATATTCTTTAAATGTCTGAATATTTGGTCGCATAAAGTCAGGAATGGCTTCTTTTATTCAAATTTAGTCAAATATTCAATTGTTTAATGATCTTTGGATCTTTTTAATCGATTTTGAGAAAAACAACAGACATGAAATCCAGAATATTTCATCGTTTTCCATACAAATGGTAATTTTTACATTTTTTGCTCTAGCGGCTCCAATTTTTAAGATATCGACTTGAAATAAAAAGCAAATAAAACTTTTTGAGTTTCCTCATAATTTGGTGACAGAGGTTTTACGATATCTCAATCCAATCAAAAGTTATTCGCGGTTAAAATCATGCCCTAATTTCCTGGCCACCCTGTAGTTGAAAGCTCATCCAAAGAAAACCAAAAAAACAATTTTCACAGTTTTTCCTATTCTAATGCATATTTATGTAATTTTGAGAACATTAGAGCATTTTTTAGATGCATTTTTCATAAAAATTTTCATGAAGAAAATTGTCTTAAAAAATTCAATTAAAATAAATTCTCAAACATAAATCTACAGAACCCAAAAAATGCAAAGTTTGCAATAAATGCAAGGAAATCTTTTAAAATACTTGATTATTCATTTGAATATAAATAAAATCGTTGCTCTATCGCCCATAGGGTATGTTTATATGAAGAAAACTTATTGAATTCCATGTGTTTATAAATATTTTCATTAGATGATAGACTAAAGTGATAGCCATGAGTTTGTTTTTTCCCCTTCTCAATCTATTGAAGAAAAATCTTTCAAGTGATAATTTTTGAGACAAAAAAAATTGAGTCACGTTCAATGTGAAAAAAAATCTGAAAATTATTCACAAAAGATGATGAAATAAATAAATCTGAAAATTGAATTTCTTAAGCTTCACATAGAATTGGACACTTGAATGGTTTCATATTGATTTTTCTTCTGTGGTCATCACACACAATTGTACATAATATAAATGTAGGTAGCATGAGAGTCTCCTTGACTCGTTGCACCTGATATTTAGTACATATAGTGTGTATGTAGGTATAATGTACAGGGTAGTGCAACAAAGGGGCATGTCATTTGCCGAATTCTTTTACCCAAAAAAAGAAAAACGTTTCATTTGAAGAAGAATAAAAATTCTGTAAGAATTCCCTGCTGAATTTTTTTTTAAATCAAAGAAAGATAAGAAAATGGTGGCACCTGATGATTAAGAATTTTTAGCAATGATGTTTAACCCTTGGAAGACATTGGTTAGAAATCTCAATCCTCTAAGAGCCAAATAAGCCAAACTAAAAGAATTTGTCGATTCCACAGAAAAAATTCTCAACAGTAGAATATTTGTGGCAAAATTGCGTATTTGGGAATTGATACAGTTTTATTTGTTAAAGTGCCCTCACGTTGTTTTTTTCCCATTAGCCCACAACTATTTTATTTCCTTTTTCGAAAAAAAATTTAACGACAATCTATTACAAAAGGCTAAACATTCTTCTCAGGGAAAGTTCTCTAGCTCATACATAAATAACTTTACCATTAGTATACTGATTTTTATCACCAATTTGTAGTACCTACTTTAAACATTTTTCATCAATTAATTGCCCCTTTGCGTGCAATTTGGGTCGTGATTCACTGAGAGAAAAGTCCCTCATTTTACATGGAAATAAAACATAAAGTTTTCCCACGAATATGCATGTCAAGTGCCCAAATTACTCATCTCACTTTCGCAATGATGCCATTACACGGAGATGTGTGATGGTGATGCCAATTTCGTGGAACTTTGACTCCAATAAGATCAGAATTATTTTCACCTTTTTCATCGTGTCTCCGAATGACTAATTGAATAGTCATGGCGGGCATAAAACCCGCAAACTATTGGACATTTGTCGTTGTTGTTGTTGTTGTTCCGCTATAGCGGTTGACCCTCGTCTGTTTTTTTTTGTTACTGTATTCGTGATATATGTGTGCGCAAGGAAAACATAAAGTTTCCGCAACATTTGTATGCTACAACATAGTTCACCACAGTATTTGTAACCCAAAAAGTGTTGCCAAGGAAATATAAAAGGAAAGTGAATTCCAGAAGGAGAGAAAGGAGGTTCTTTTTGCAGCTATAATATATTATTTTCTCAATGAGAAACTTTTCAAAACAATAATACTACAATACAATAGAATAATTCAACAAGTTCTATTTAAAGTTTTCTCTCAGAGGGTGTGTGTTTTGTGGTTAAATTAATGTTCTAAAACATAAATTTTCCATTAAATTGCAATTTAAAGTTGAGGGACAAATTAGTTTTGTAATTTTGTGAAAATTCTCCGTGTGAAATATTTTCACGTGAATGTTTGAAAAGGAAAATTTTCAAAATCACAAAAGACTTTAAGAAGATTTAAGGGAGGAACTTTTAAGGAAAACAATGAAATGCTTTTTGAAAGGAGCTTTTAAAGTTTTCCAGGAGGTATTTTACGTTGGAATACTTCCCAAGGATTACGCAATTTTGAGGGAATTAAATAATTTTGAAAATAAAGTAGTTTAAAGGCAAAATAATTTGAAATTTAATTTATAAATTTCAACATTTCGTAAGAATTTCTCTCAAAAATCAACAGAAAACACATTTTCAGTGAACTTAGAAGAATCTAACGAACATTTAGAGAATCTTGAAGAATTCCTGAAGGTCTCTATTTAATCCTGATAATTTTTTAAATGACTCAAACTGTTCAATAAAGGTACATTTGAGACCCCAAAGACAGTCAAAGAAATCTCTACAAAAAGTGGGTTCTTGGAGCATGTCTGGCCCCGTCTACGCACACAGTTTTACAAGAGAAAAAAAATGTGAAATAAAAATCCACCTCGTACGACTAGTTTTTTTCATTCTTTCTTGTTATCTTCCTCTTTGCACGTTTTCCTTCCACTTCATCAGCTTCTTCATCCACACAAACCTCCTCCTTCTCTTTTACTTCCAAAATTGAACTTTCCGCTGCTTCTCTCCGTCTTTTATCGGGCGCGCGGAGAATTTTTGTATCTTCGTATCACCTTGTGTAGGTTAGAGACACACCACAACGATTTACATTTGCACTTCTTTTTTTTCACGGAGAATTTTTTTTTGATATTCTTTCCAAGTCTGGGCGTCAACCTGCCCGTTGATTCTCTTTTTCAAGAAATATTTAGATATATAGGTAGGTATATAAATTCACCAAACACACACACGCAGCGTATTGGTTTGGAAATTCCTCTTGCACAAAAATTCTATCACAGTTTTGAGAGGGAAAATTATTCACGTTTTTTCTTATTTGTTTTTCACGCACAAATCTACAAAGAAAAAACCACAAAAAAAAACTTTTGTTATGAGAGAAATATAAATAATTTGAATTTTCTTCTTTTTTTACGTTCTTTTTTTGTGTGTAAGACGGTGTAAGAAGAAAAACTAAAAATAAAAATGTTCTCCCCCCTCACCAATGTGTGGGAAAAACATGGAGAGAGAGAAGTATGAAATATTTCAATAAACTTTTCAACACTTGAATGAAATTTTCAGCTCAGTGAATTCTGTCTTTTTTGTGCAAAAAAATCAATTTTATGATAACTGAAAATATTCATTAATAAAAAACCTAAAATGACTCTGTTTAAAGAAGCTTTGCACTGGAACGCCCACCTTCTTTAAAATTAAATCAGTTGGCCAATGAAAATACTTTATCTGTATTCATTAACCAATCAGAGCTTTTCTTTCAAAGACAGATTCTTCTTCTTATTCTTTTACATTTCATTTAAAAATCATTTGAATGACCAATCAGAGCTCAGATTCTTCTTTTTATTTATTAAAATTTCATTTAGAAACTATTTAAAAATGTCATTCAAACTAAATGTTCTATCCGAAGGCATAGCTTCGATTGATGGTCAATATTAAGACAGAATCATCCAGGGATGTAGCCAAAAATCTATTCAAGGAGCTTTTCTTAGAGAACCATTTTTTTTCACATAAAACAAAAAAATTACGACTAACATAAAAAAAATTAGTAGTTTCGTTAACATTTAATTTCGAATTCTTGATGTTTTTTTTTTACTTTTTATCATTTTTTTCTTCTAATGTTTGACATTTCTTTTAAACGTTCAACTTTTTTTTCTTTTTTTGTAGTTTTCTTTAAGTATTTGTCATATTTTCCAATTATACCTACTGAAATTTATTTTCTTTTAACGTTTGACAGGTAATTTCAAATATTTGATGCTCTTTTCCAATTTTTGGACGATTCTTTTCAAAGTTTGGCGTTTTCCTTTAAATATTTGACATTTCTTTTGAAATGTTTGACATTTCTTTTGAATTGTTTGACATTTCTTTTCAAATTTCTGCCATTTTTGTCATAACACTGACTTTTCTTTTCTACCGTTTGACACTTATTTTGGATTATTTAAAGCTCTTTCCAATTTTTTACGTATTCATTCTCAAACACTTGACATTTATTGAAACGTTTGACAAGACTTCTCTAACGTTAGAAAACCTTCTCAAAATTTTTGTAAAATTTTTAGCCATAAATTACGTATTTATGCCCCAAAAAAATTAAAATTTAACCGATTTTTTAGGGTTTTTTAAACACTCGATTCCCCTCCATGACGAATTATTAATTTTTAGTTTTCCTTTTCACACAAAAAATACCCTTTTCATGGGTTTTTTTTGCACACGAAATTCCTTTTTATCAGTGTTTTGAAAAGTATTTTCCTTCACGCACTTTTCGTGGAAAATTGTACGAGATTGATATCCCTTTTCTTTCACTTTCTGCGCACTCTCTTGTGGGAAAAGTTTATTCCTTTTGAATAATTTTTCCTTTTATGTGGAAATTATTCACAAATACACACAGAGTCGTTCAATGAACAATTTTCTCATCAAATACAGTCCTTTTTCTTTCTTTTTTTCTTTCAATTTTCTTTGCACAAATTGTCTCTCTCGTGAACGTCACGAACGCACGAATGACTCACTTATTTTTCTTATTCTTTCAACAACAACAAATGAGAGAACTGACGTAGCTGCGTGCCAATTTGAAATTTGCAACTAAAATGCGACCAAATTGCGACGAGGCTTTGGAAAATTTCTCTCACAGCACACACAAAATTGTCCTTCACACCTCCTCGCGCAAGAATCACGAGATGGGCGATAAGAGTTTACTTTTTGATATGGCTAAAAACAGCGAGTTTTCAAAAGTGAAAAATTCGTTTTTTTTTTCTTGTCTCAAAGACGTGAAACTATCGTGATGTCCCCACCGCGCCCGTACACTCTGAGTGGGCCCCACGGAATAAAAGGCAACACACCACTAAAGCATAAGCAATGTTTGAGAATTGACACTGTTGTGTATACAATACCCCACACAACACACATCGCATTCATACTTCTCACACATTTTCTATATAAAACTACATACATACATATGTAGGTATCTATATATATAAGAAAAATTCACGCGCGCGATAATTTTCTTTTTTATTCTCTTCATCATCATCACCATCATCATCGTACACTTCTCTCATTCTCCAATACCTCCCAACCAAAGTACTTAGTTGGTTGAGTAATAAGTTGGTAAGTAGTGAGATACCTACACCCCAATACAGCTCAATTCAATATATTTTCCCACCACACAGAAGCGCAATTTTATATTGAATACAAACATACAAAAGTTGACTTTTTTTTCTTTCGCATTTCTTGTCAAACGTGTGCTGCTTGATTGTCCGTTGTGGAGTCATTTTTATTTAATTTTTTCACAACATTTTGGGATAATATTCGTGATCATACATAGCTACCACACATATATACAACATACATTTGAATGTATAATATTTCCTCAATAATATAAAATTTAATTCAATATATTTGTGACTTTGATGTCACTACACCCATGATGGAAACTTTAAACTTTACCCCCATCAACATTTCTCGGTGCTATATTCTTTACCAATTTACCATGGAGGTAGGTATGTAATTACCACAGAGAACTTGGAGACTTTATTCGATTTACAATATGTTGTTGGGAATGTTCGTGTCATACACAAATACAATTGAATTAGTACAGTACAGTTGAGTAGTTTTGGGACAGAATTTTCAAGTTATTTTCTATAGTTTTATAACTGCAAATAATTTACCAAATATTGACCAATAATTGAGCATATGTTGATTGATAATTGACTAACTAAATTGTAAGAGAAATATTTGATCAACATTTAAGCAATTCAAGAGTATAAATTGATTTAGTTAAAATTGACTGAATATTTGTTCCAAATATTTTGATATTAACACAATGCTAAAATTGTATTATTGAACAATTATTGAGAAATAATTTGAAGTTAAATTGATTAATTTATAAGTAAAATTTATTAATTTATCCTATAGTTTAGAAGAAATAGCTGAATTGCTCAATAATTGATCAATGATTGAGCAAAAATTGTCCAAAGAATAAATGAGTATTTTCTCAATTATATTATTTCCTATTTAATCAAAAATAACCGCATGATTGAGCAATACTTGATCAAATATTGAGCAAAAATTCAATCAAAAAATAAAATGCAAAATAGAACCATAATTGATCAAATATTGAACAAAAACTTCGTCAAAAAAATAAACAAAAAATAGGGGTGAGCGGGGTTAACAAAGTCACTTAAGGGTTTAGAAAAAGCTCAAAATATCATATTTCCCAAATAGATAAAGCAAAATGTATGGCTCAATTCTTTAGGATATTTCTTGCCCTACAACTCTTTCTCAGATCATTTTGTTCTATCTAGCCAGGAAATATGATATTTTAGGCTTTTTCCAAACCCTTAAGTGACTTTATTAGCCCCGCCCTCCCCTACCTAGAAGAATTATATTTGATTAATATTTGACTCATTTTCTAACAAGAATTGATTGAGAAAAAATGACTTAATATTCTCTCAATTAATTTACTCAATATTTAATCAATAATGAACGCATTTTTGAGCAACCATTGGACCATTATTGGGCAAATATAGTTCAATTTTATTTTAATTTGTTTTTCAACGCAGATTTGACGATTTTTTGATCAATTATTGAGTATTAGTTGCTTTAATTGAATTCCTTTACTAGAACGCCTTTTTTTCTCCCTCCTTTGCATCTTTATGTTTGAAAACTTATATAGCATTATGAAGAAAACTTCTACGTAACTCTCACGTTGGGTTGTTGTGTTCGCAGAGTTCATCTCATTGAGAAACTTTCGATGCTTTTTCATGCGCAAGAGATGCCGCAAATAGAGTTATGGGAAATTCAAACTAAAAGTCTATTGAATGCGGGTAGTTGTGGGTGGATGGAGGTGAAGATTTTAATATGCAACGTCACACAAATAATCCCACAAAATATAGCCACACCGTGTACCCACACACCAACCACTCCAAATGGATTCTAAGGGGTAATGGAATGAATTGGCAAATTGAAACGAATACGGGGGTGGGTAGTACTGGAAAAGAACGGGTAGTTGCACGCGAGGTTTAACATTTACGTGCTGTGGATGAGTTTTTTTTTATTGAGTGGAAATGCGAGCAAATACAATATTTGTAAATGAAAAAAAGTTCTCTTGGTTTACCAATATGTGGTGAAGGGAGCTTTTAAAACTTTATTTTATTTTCAATAAATTATTCTATTCAATAGAATGTTGTTGAAATGAAAGTTTTATTGGAAAAATATTCGGTTTTTATAAATTTTTAAATTTTTAGGCTTATTTCAAAATAAAAAATAAATATTTTAAAAATTTTCCAATGAGTAAAATAACAATAATTTGTCTTATTATTTAAATCATAACATTGGCAGAATCTACACGACAGTTGGTGTAATTGATAGAGCACTCCGTTCATACCCTAAAGATCGCGGGTTCGAGTACAATTTACAAACAATTATTTAATCTTTTTTTTTACATCTACTAAATTTTTCTTAAATTAAAAATTCAATCAGAAACTTAAAGAAAAACTTCTCAAAAAAGCAGAAGAATAAATAAAAAAACCAACAAATAAACTTCTCAAATGAAAGCTCAGCTTTTTATCCATCATCCCTGAAAGATTTTTCGTCATTTTCCCCCTTAAAAGCTTTTGAAAAAAATGATGAAAAAGCTTCCTGATGATTGAACTATTTCATGGGAATAGTAAAATGTATTGGAAGCAATAACTTCCATTCTTTCTCTCATTACTTTTCCTGCAGTCACAGCAGAAAATTGAGAAGAGTACTTGGGTACTATATCCGCGCAATATTGAGGAATTTTCCGGGATTTCCTTTTGTAAAAATGTACAAATTGGAAATATTTCTCTTTCAACCACCTCTCTGCTACTTTATTTTCAATTTCGTTTGTTGAAGTAAGTTCTGAAAATTCTTCTTTTAAGCTCCTAAAATGAGTTTATTTGTTTGGTTCATTCCCTTTTGTTGTGTTCTAATAGCAAAAGAATAAAAGGATAAAAGTTCAAAGAAGTTCAAAAGAAAAAAATATCTTTATGATTGGTTTCGCAGCCCCAAAGGGTTGATTTCCTCTCTCTCTCCCACTCACTGTTGAGAACTTTAATGAATAAATTGTATATGTATGAAGCATGTGGCTCAATTGTTAGCTGACGGTCATTTAGAATGACTCGACGTGAGTTGAGAATTTTATTAATCATTGCAAATTATATGGCACAAGAATGGTTGCAAAATGAAAAAAAGAAATAAAAAAACATTACTCTATGAACAAAATTTTGTTTGAAAAAAAAAAATAGTTTTATTGTCTCTCTGAGAGATGTAATAAAAAAATCAATTTATTCTCAATTATTTCTTCTCTTATGACCAACTCCATGTCACATCTATGCGAAAAGGATGAATGTAGTATGAAAGAAGAATAATCAAAGCTTTAAAAAAAAAGCTCAATGTGATACATACTGCACTGATAAAAAAAGCGCTTGAAAGTTTATTTCATTCCTCACACATATTGACGTAGAATTGACTCAAAAGCTTTCATTAGTCTCACTGCTGTGTGAATTTATATTTCATCGCACACACACGTGAATGAATATATTGTAGTTGTGATTGGAAACTAGGCGGAAGGTTTGATTACTGTGGTGAGGTTATGACAACAGAAATCAATGAATTCTTCGGATAAATAGGCAGGTTGTAGTTGAAAATTAGCTAAAAGGAGAGGTTTGTTGTGTGTGTGGTTGTTCCACAGCGAGAATGTGTGCAAGAATGGATTTTAAGTACGTCTCCAAAGTATGTCGTTGGGTCTCCAAGACGATTTCAATATTTGTATTCACGATATACAGTTCCAGGGAGAAATTTTGAGGCAAGAAATTGAAGAAAAAGATTTTTTTTAAGAGATTTTTTTTGTGATATGTTGCAAATCGAACATTGGAAAAACTGCGCATAAATTGCTGAGAAGTTTAGAACAACTAATATCTTTTGAAAAATTTTGAAGAAAGAATTAGAAAATTAATTAATTAAAACTATTAAAGAGTTTGAGAAAAAAATAAGAAAAATTAATTTGTTAAGATTTCTTGTGATATGTCGCAAAAAATACATTGGAAAGACGGCGCAGAAATTGCAGCAACGATTAGAATGCCCTATAACCTTAAATTACTAATAATTCCATGAAAAAATTGAAAAACTTTGAAGAAATTTGAAGAAAATATTGAAGATTGTTTGGCAATGGCAACTATTGATTTTAAGACAATAATTGCCCAATTTTCATTCAAATGTCTCCCAAACATTGCCCAATATTTGCGTAGAAACTGCTACAACGATTAGAATGACCTATAACATTAAAATACAAATAATTCCATGAAAACATTGAAAAACTTTGAATAAAATATTGGAGATTGTTATTGTTATTACTAAGACAATAATTGCCAAATTTTCACTCAATTTTCTCCCAAACATTGCCCAATATTTGCGCAGAAGCTGCTACAGCGATTAGAATGATCTATAACCTTAAATTACTAATAATTCCTTAAAAAAATTGAAAAATTTGGAAGAAATTTGAAGGATTTTAAGACAATAATTGCCAAATTTTCACTCAATTTTCTCCCAAACATTGCCCAATATTCTCCCAATCATCAAGGCATCATTCTATTTCAAATTCTTTTGTGATTTTACGTAATTAAACAACTTATTTGTTCACTTTTTATTATTAATCCATGCCCATTTATTAAAAATTTCCCACCTAATACTACCCTACATTGACTAAATTTTTCCCTCAATGATTGATCAAACTTTGAGATACTTTCTTTACTGGGTAAAAAAATAGAACCTTCCCACAAACTTTGCATGAAATGAAAAAGGAAGTTCATCTCCCCCTTTTTTTAACACAACTCTTCATGCCAATAAGTTAAAAAGTGAAAAATTATGTTAATTATCAACTTCTGAAAGTCAATCTGGGCGCTTCTTCATACCTCATTTTAACTCCCTAATCAAATTCCTATTTATTTTTTTACCCCCCACCTTTCTCATCCACAGCGTGCAGAGCAACTCTCTCGTGAAAAGGGTCTTCCGTGAAAGGAAAAACCTCATCAATGGAGAAAATTCTGCCAAAGAGAAAGAGGAGAAGATGAAGGGAGAAAAAAAAAACATGCAAATCACCCTCAAGAAGAAAATTTCTAATGAAGCTGAAAGAAAAAAGTGGGAAAACACCGTACAGTGTTTATCCTATGAATTTCCCAAGAGTGTGTGGTGAGGGATGGGGGGTGGGAAACCCGTGAAAAGGGACGCTTGTAGATAAATGAACATGACTCAATATTTCCTTGCACGTCTTTCACACACAACACAACACATCTTCATCAAACACTTTGGAAGTGTTCACGACGATAAGAACTTTTGAAACATGGAGGTAAAAACCCATTGGAAAGACCAGGAATGACCAAGAAAAAACTCCCAAAAAAAAATGATGAAAATTAGGGAATTTCTGAACACAGATCCCTTCAGAAAGATACGAGAAATAAATGTGAATGGAAACTCCGTGAAAACGTTATCAAAGACAAATCAAAGCAAATCCTATGATTTTGGACAAGCGCCCGCTATCAAACCTACTTGAAGTACTCAGAAATACCCAACTGATAACACCTCCATACGCACCTCATTCAATATAAAAGACAGTGACCCATTGCCAAAAAGTATTATTGTGAAGATTGTGGTCTCGAGTGAAAAGTCAAGTGCAGAGAAAAAGTCTTTAAAAAAAAAATGATTAAGTTCTTTATTCTAACTACCCTCGCTGTAGCAGCTCTTGGAAGCGGTAAGTTGTTGAAGTTTTTCATTAGAATTTTTGAAAGAGCTAGATCGTATAGTTCACTAAAAAACGGAAGACGTAAAACAAAATATTGAAGAAGTCGGATCTTACAAATGATGAAGACTTAGGAGAATCGGTCTAACTAGATCAGGAATAGTTCTGTCAAAAACAGAAGAAGAAAAGCCAAAGTTTAAATGAAATAAAAGGCTGCTAACAAACTTTCTGGAATTCATTTTGAACAAGCCTTAAAACTCTTAATTTTGACTCCTGATCTTACAACTAGTTCTGAGATACTTCAGACTAAAATATAAGACAACAAAATTCCACTCTTTAACGGTTTTTATCAGAAACAGTGAAGAATTTAAACTAAATTCACTAAAACGACAGGAATTTTCCTAGAATAATTTAGATTTATTCAAGAGTAATTAGGTTTAGAAAAGTCTAGTCAGTAGATCAGTACAGACGTCAAAATCCTGAACTATTTAACAGTACAGGCTTCGAAACATAATTCTGAGCGTTTTAACAGTACAGACGTCCAAAACTATACACTGAACTTTTTAACGAAACAGACTTCAAGCACTTTTTTGAACTGTTTAGTAGTATAGACGGCTCAAGAATAATCTTGAATTTTTTAACAGTACACACGTCCAAAACTATTCCAAAACGATAAATTTTGAGCCATTCCCACAATAGAGGTCAATGAACAATCCTGTACTGTTTCCCAAAACAGTCGTGTAAAATAATCTTGATCTGTTTAAGAGTAAAGTCGTCAAGACTATACGGAACTGATTAAATCGCTTAAGTACAGTACAGAAACAAACATAATTGTCAACAATTCTTGGTTTTAACGATTTTGATCATTTCCTGATCTCCTTTGAACTTCCTAGAACTGTTGGATAGTAAAAGCATCAAAAACCTATAAACGAACGTCTTAAAGAATCCAGAACTACGTCTGATCTAAACTAAGACTGATCTTCTCCTGATCTCATTAAAATTCTGAAGAACAAAAAAATGTCAAAGATTGATCAAAAAACATTTAAAATAATCCAGAACTATTCAACAAATCAGACAGATTAGACAACAACCAACTATTCCTGATTCCATTAAGTCTGATCTTCTCCTGATCTCCTTAGAACTTGTCTGAACTGTTAGACCGTTATCAGATTTTAAATAATCTGCTGATTTTAATGAATTTCTGACCTTCTCCAGATCTTCCAACACCCCATGACTTTATAAGCGCCGTGTGGCACCTTCAGAATGAAGTAGGAGTCACGGAGTATGCTGAGAATTTCATTGTTGGCGGGAATACCGCCTCACCGGGCCAGTTCCCCTATCAGGCCTCCCTCAGAACATCGGCTAATGCTCATTTCTGCGGTGGTAGCATTGCCAACAATCGATGGATTGTCTCAGCTGCTCATTGCACTGTTGGCCGCACAACAGGCAACACAATTGTCGTTTTGGGTGCACACTCAAGGACTGCGGGCGGAACTACTCATCAGCTCTCTAGAATTGTCAATCATCCCCAGTATAACGCTAATACGATTGCCAATGATGTGTCCGTTGTGCAAACGGCCAATGCCATTGTTTTTACAAATCTCATCCAACCCATCCCCCTTGGATCTAATCACATTGGCGGTGGTGTAACGGCTGTGGCTTCGGGATGGGGTCTTACATCTAGCCCCGGAAGTCTAGCTGCTAATCTACAATTTGTTCACGTGCAAACACTAACAAATGCCAATTGCCGCAATAACATTGGTGGGAATGGTGCTCTTGTTTTTGATCACAAAATCTGCGCTGGAGGTGTTGTGGGACAAGGAGTTTGCACCGCTGACTCCGGAGGACCCCTTGCAGCTGGTAATACGTGCATTGGGATTGTCTCCTGGGGCATCCCGTGTGCTCGTGGCTTCCCAGATGTCTATGATCGCGTTTCTTCCCATCGCAATTGGATTGTTGGGCACTTCTAAGAAACTTGAGAATTCATAGAAACTTAAAGGCTTCAAAGAAACGTCTTCCTTTCTCTTTTACGCGAAGCTCTAGTATAACGAAGCTCCCGTACAACGAAGCACCCTAAGTGGCAGACCATGGCAAAAACACTCAATCCCACAATAAAATTAATTAAGTTTGCATAAAATGTCTTGATTTTTTCTTCTTCTCTGTTCTTTCACCATTTTCAATATCTCGGAATTAAAACTAAGAAGGAAAGTGTTGATTCTGACACATAGCAGCAATTCCCGCACTTATAAGCGAAAATGGAATTCAATCTCATTAAAAACTCTCTTTCTCTTTACTCCTCCAGCGTAAGTCAATATTGCAAGGGAGAAAGCATAAAATCCAATTAAGGGAAAAGCAAACACGCAACAGGGTGAGAAAAAAAATTAAGAGAAAAATATATATTTACTTCCCTTCATCGCATCGATACCATTGGAAAATAATAATAATAACTCCATCCAAGGGACTGAGTGAGACAGATTGTACAACGCATAGATTTTAATTAAAATCACCAACCATGATGGAGGAATATTAATATAGAGAGACAAAACCATTTTGCTATCTTATCTCATGATAATCACAGGGCAAACATTCCATCCAACATCCCACGTTATTTTCGCACCAATCCACCGCATAATCAGCAAATGTATAATACAGGAGGTTTATCCAATGATTTTACCACCAAATGGGGATTTATTTTACGGGAAAAATCAAAAAGGAATCGCTAGAATGGAGGGGAGGACGAAAATGGCCAAATTGTCCAGTGAAAGAAACAGCTGAATAATTTAAAATTTATTTAATAAAACTTGAAAGAATTTATTTCTTTCAATTCCAAATGTAAATTACTTTACTTTCTATTAATTAAAAAAATATATTTCTTATACGAAAAAATGTAATTTACTTAAGAATTTTAGCTAAGACACATTATTGTATTATACAAAAGCAAAAAAAAAATTATTAACCTTTTCTAAAGAATAATTAATATTATTTGCCCAAAAATTAAAAGGAAAATCAACAAAAAATAATGAGCAATAAAAAAAAGGTAGTTTTCCTATAATATTAGCTAAGACACTTTACAAAAAAATTATACTATTTAGAACAAGAAAATAAATAAGAAAAATAATGAAAATCATCTTATATTGAAAAGATGATTTTCCATTGAAATGATATTTTTTTTTCTTGCTCCAAAGGTAATCTTTTGTAATGTGTCTTAGCTAAAATATTACCTACTATAAATAGAAACTAATCGTTTTTATTGCTTTTAATTAATTTTAATTTAATTTTAATAAAAAAAAAAGAATTTTTTTCAGAATCAATACTTAGATTTTTTCTTAATTATGTTTTACCAATTTATAGCACAAAGTGTCTGTACTATTTTATTATCAAATGTTGCAAATTCTTTTCACACGGATTATCGTTAATTTTACTTCTCCAAGTACTCTTATTCATCTATGTTTGATAACTTTTTGAATGTTTGAAATTACTTTTTATAGCAAAAAATGTGTCTTGAGTAAAATGTCAAATATACCCAAAATTTATTTTAAAATCATTAGATTAATTTGTTTTTATGAAAAATCTTACAAAATACAAATATTCAGTAGAAAATAGAAGAAAAAATCATAAAATTAACTCTCAGATTAATTTATAAATTTTATGGTTTGTGTCCAGGATGCCATAAAAATTTTAAAAATGAAAAAATTCAATTTTCTCAGTAATTTCCAAATATTTTCCTTTAAATATGAAAACTTTCGATTATTTTTCATTCAGATAAGCACCCCCTACCACCCTCTCACCTATTTTCCACCCTTCAAAACACAACGATCATCCACAACGCAGCCTTTTCGTCCATATTGTGTGCGTGGAAATGATGGTAAATTCACCCGCATTCATTCTAATTAATCATCACATTAACATTTCTCTGCTAACAGAGCAAACTTGTCCATTTGTTTTCCCACCCACCCCCCATTATTAGTTGACTATATCACCCAGCAAACACACTCTCGCGCACTTTGGCGATTCATTGAAGGATAAAAGTTCATGTTCAAACACAACTCTCAACTGCGCTTTAAATGCAAACAAATTTGCATTTTGATACGCAGCAGCAGCAGCAGCACATCCTCACAGCTATCATTGCAACTACTTCATCGTCTCCATGAATGGAG
This sequence comes from Lutzomyia longipalpis, assembly GCF_024334085.1. NCBI lineage: Eukaryota > Metazoa > Arthropoda > Insecta > Diptera > Psychodidae > Lutzomyia > Lutzomyia longipalpis. The sequence continues at coordinate 17,556,708 of NC_074710.1, read as the reverse complement.
GAGGGAAGAAAAAAAAGAACGACGGTGATGAAAATAAATAAAGTTGAGGGAGTGAGAAAGAAATGCGGAAAAAACAGTGAGGAGACAAATTTTTTTTTAACTTCTCCATCAAAATCATTTAAATTCTTAACAAGTATACTTTGTATTATATGGGCGCTTATAGGCAGTACCGCCATCATATTAAATTTCCTACTAGTACAAAACAGCGAAGAAAAAAATCATAAAAGTTCAAACACACAAGTTCACATGATTGGGACTTCCTGGAGAGCGTTCTGCTCAAATTGTAAGCCACTAAAGAGGCTTTGGAGACATAAATATTCAATTAATAATATTAATTTGCAAAATATCGAAAATTTTTCTATTTAGTACAAAATGTGTCTTAGCTAGGTGGTCTAAACAAATTTATTTGTAGAACTTTATAAATTTTACGAGTTCAAAGTGAAGAGTTTTGAATGCATTGAAAAGAATTTGTACGATTTAATAGGTCAATAACAATTATTTATGTAAAATTATTTTATAAAAAAAAACTTTAGTATACTCTAATTTTCAAAAATATACAAGCAGAGTACTAAAGTTTTTTTTTTTTTTATAGAACGAATTGTATTTCAGATAAGTGTTCTAAAAGCAGATACAATTTTTTTTACTACTTTTTACTACTGCTACGAAGAAGGCTTCTTAGTAGCAGTAGTAGTAGTAAAAAAAATAGTACCTGCTTTTAGAACACTTATCTGAGACACAATTCGTTCTATAAAAAAAAATCTTAGTACTCTGCTTACATCTTTTTGAAAATTATCTTTAAAAATTATTATTCTAAAGTCTCTATTTAAAAATAAAATTTCATAATTAAAAAAATAAATGTAATACAGTAAGAATTTTAAGTTTGTTTAATTCAGAGCAATATGTGTCTTAGCTAAATGTGGGTACTAATTATTTTAGATCATTGAAACCTTCTAATTCTTTTGCATTTGTTGATAATCTAATTATTTAGATTATCTGATTATAAATCTATCAGTGCTTAATATTTGTTTCCTGTGTTTATGTTAAATTTTCTACTTAGTAGGTATGTGTCTCGACTAAAGGAAACACAACATATTTTTGCTAGAAATTTATTAAGTTTTCTTTAAGAAATTAATTAATTCTTTCAAAAAATTTTTAATGAATTTCCTCAAACTTTGACCAATTTTTAATGTAAACTCCTTATACTTCCTCTCTCACATAAATAATTCATTTTTCCTTTCTCCATGAGAGATTAAAAAAAAAGAAAAATCAAATTCAATGAGAAATTCTTTATTGATTTTTTTTTATTTTTCTTATTTCCCCAAATGCACCTTCAGTGAGGAATTTTCCTTCAAATGTGAAAATGGGGAAATATATTCAGTTAAATTAAAAAAAAAAAAAGGTTGAAAGTTGTAAGGTGTTGTACAAAGTCACATTCCTCCCATCAACAAACGGTTAGTTTCCGCACACGTTGGAATTATTTTTTGTTGTTGTTTTTGCTGTATTTTCTCCTCTCTCTCTCTCTCTCGCATAATCCATCATTGAAAATTATTTATTCAGTGTTGCAAAATGAGAGATATCGTGAATGTTGTCTTTACAAAAAAAATTAAAGAAAAAGAATAATAAAATAGAAACAAATGCAAGTGGAATGATGTGGTGCAGAGCTCCCACATTGTCACTCAAGAGTTGAGGAGAGAAGAGAGATTCAATTAAAACCTTCTGAGAGGCGTTTTGAGGTGGAAAATTGCATCCTGCGTGCATGTGTGGAGTGTCTGGAAAATTGTCTTTCCACACAATTCAACCAGCTGCAAGGTTTTTCATCATTATTTCGTATTTTTTTTTTATAAAATACAAAAGCAACAGAATTTCCTCTGCGACAGTGGAGCGTATGTGGTTGGTGCATGAATGTGTGAAAAGTCTGGGGCTTAGCTTCATCATCATACTCCTCACATTCACATAATGAGCAATCAAGACAAGTATGTTACGATGATGATTTTAATTAATTAATCCGCTGACATTGAGAATTTCAACTCTCTTACGACACTTTTGTGAGGAAAATTCTGCTTCTGCTGCGCTATACTACTGTGCAATGCCTCGGGCATTAGCAGAGGGGTTAAATTGTACATACTTCTATATACATATATTATGAAAAGCACGTTCAAAAACTCAACTGGAATACACTAAACCAATTTACTATGGAATGCCGGAATTATGTATGTACGTATATTATTCCATATTACAGTGAATGTCATAAAAATGAGCACGTTTTTAAATTTACTTTACTTATTTAGTACTTACTACCTACATTTAATTATATATAATTGCCTACCTACGACGGTATGTATTTATGGGATTATTATCTTGTCATACAGATTAAAAGAGAATTTTTAGTTTTCAAGGAATTATATTTGATTTTGCAATAGGAAATTGCGCGACAAAATATTTTATTTGCAGTGTAATTTACATTTTTTTGACAGTTGTTACAAAAGGTGACGTCTGCAAATGTCAACAGAGTGGGAAATCAGGGAATTTTCTCCGCAAGAATGATAAGATTTTCATAAAAATCTTTGGGGATTGATAAGAAATTTATTTTCCTAATAAGAATTGTAGAATATCCAAAAAAAGGAAACGTTAATCAACGGTTAATTTAATCAAATTTCAAATGTCAAAATAAACTGTCAAATATCTAACCGTAAACGTTCATTAAATGACAGAATCAGCAGATTCAGGAGCAAATTGTTTTTATTTTACGAGTCAAAGGTTAAAATATTTTCTTCCAAAAAACATTCAATTTTCTTTAAAACTTTGTAATAGAGACAAAAAAAACTTTAATTAAATCATCTTCTCTTTCTGAATTTTTTTCTGATTATTTTGTTGAAAATGTCTTCAATATTAATTTTTATTTTTTTCTAAAGAATTTCTTATTTTTTCTCTAAAAAATATTGGAATTTTCTGTAAAAAAAAAAAATTTCAATTCTCTCAAACAATTTCCTTTAAAAAATTCAATTTTTTTCTAAAGAACTTTAAGACTTTTTTTCTGCATTAAACATTTTTTAATCTTAATTTTTGAACGTTGAGTTAAAATTAAAATTCTAGAGTATGAAAAGAAAATATTAATTCTTTGGCATTTACGATCTGTGATACGGGTTTTCTGCCGTTTTCCCGTTGAGATCGGTAGTGGTAAGTCAGCGGCAGCCGCAACAATAGTGTGAAGATGGAATAACTAAATCTTAATCTAATCTTAATCTTTAAACTGAATTGTAGAGTCTGACAGAGGCCTAATTTGTAATTTTCTAGCTTTAACAGCCTCAATACTGGAAATTTTTATCGGTTTTATCATTTCTCTCCTTCTCCTTGGTAGATCAGTATTATGTACTTATTTGGTTTATTTTTGATTAATAATTTCTAAATTTAACCAGTTTATATCGGAAGAATTTCAAAATCAGAATGAAGAGAGTGAGAGAGAGAGTGAAAAACAACTTAATTATATTCAGCCAATTTTACCCAAATTAAACCAGTTTTAATTTAGATTTGTAATCTTTCCTTATTTGTTTGTGTCTCAAAGAACAAGGAGACTTTCTTAATCCACGCATGTATTTTTAGTTGTTTACTAAATTGAAGGAAAATCTTTTAGGAAATTAAGCATTAAATAATTTTAAATTATCTTATGTAAATTTCCTGAATTTTCCCGAAAGTTTCTTAAGGAAAGTTTTTTGTGTGAGCCCAGCCTTCCCCTATTTCAGATTATAATTTTTTATCAATATTTTCTCCATCACAAAGCTCCCCACAAACTATCAAATAGATAGTAATTTTCCTTCTTTGATCAAGATAAGAGTGAAGGAATAAATCTTGAGAGTAATTTTTAGTTTCTTCTCTCCGCATGCTTAGCAAATCTTGTGGGTTTCTCTCAAAATAATTCAGAGATATGACAAAAGCTGCCCTATTTTCTTGTCTGATATATAAATATTTCTCACCTCTAAATCACTTACTATATGTACCTATCTACATTACATACATACTACCCTAATGTCCTACACCTTATTCCTGCCATAAATGTCACAAATAAATTTATAACGTTGAGACAGAGAGAGAAAGAAAATCTCGCCTATATATTTTTCATTCCCCTCCGCTAAAAGGCAAAACCAACATCTTTTCGCATAAAATATTTCATCTTGCATGAAAAGTAGGAAAAAAAATGAATAACTTGTAATTTTTTTAATTAAATAAAATTACATTTGAAAGGAAATTCTGGTCACAGTGCAGAGAGGGCAACAACAAAAAATCTTTCAACTTAATTTGCAAGCATCCCTCCCTCAAAAAAACGTCTAACCACCCGCTGATCCTTCGGAGGGTGGGCGAGAAGCTCGTGCGAAAGCTCATGAAGATAAAAATTAAATAACATAAATTTCAGTGAAAGAGCACGAAGGAAAATTATCTTCACTAATACTCCTCGCACTGTGTCTGTGTGTTTATATATACAAAAAGAAAGCTCTATTCCTTATTTGACGCGCTAACCACCCCCCGTAGTGGGACCACAAGAGAATTACGGAGAAAGCAAATGTTTACAAATTTTCCTCAACTTCTCTTTTAGCTGTGTTTCTTTCAGACACAGCTTTTGTGTACCGAGCAAAATCGAAAGTCGTCAGATCGGGCTCAAACTTGGGATGAGCACGAATTAGGGTCCCCACATTCCAAAAAACGTATGCGCCAAAAAAAAATTTTTCCGGCCGTCCGTCCGTCCGTCCGTCCGTCCGTCCGGCCGTAGTACAACGCTAAATTGCAAGAGAACGGTGATAGATAGAGACTTGCGGTAAACGGCAAAGTTTAAATATCGACCTGAAGAAATCCGATTATGAAGTCAAATCCACCCCCCCACCCCTCCGTCCGCCATTTTGGATAACCTCAAAATATTGTTTTCGCTATATCTCAGCCGCTATTATAGCTAGAGGGCTGAAATTTTTATATGTTGTAGGACCCATCAAGTGCTTTCCAACGATACCTCATTTTCGAAAATCGGTCAAGCCGTTTAGTCAATATGGCCGCCACAATTTTTCATCGAAAATCGACCATAACTCGAAAACGGCTTGACCGATTTTGATCAACCCGGGGTCAAATGAAAGATCTCAACAAACCCTACAACACTCTAGAACATCAGAAGTTTCAAAAGTGACCGCTAGGGGGCCAAAAATTAAAAACAAAATTTTCGATGAGTTTTCGATGAATATCTCGAAAACGACGACATAAATTTTTTTCATTTTTTGATATGTTGTAGCTGACCATATTATCTAGCTTCATGCCAAAAATGAAGAAAATCTATGGATCCGTTCTCGAGATATAGCCTTCCAAAGTTGGCATGTCATATCTCGGGTTCTACAAGTCCGATCTTGATCAACTCAAGCGCAAATGAAAGGTTTCGAGAAACCCTACAAATGTCTAGAACATTGCAACTTCGAGAAATGACCGCAAGAGGCGCTAAAGTCAAAAACAAAGTTTTCGAAAATTTCGAACTCGAATTTTTCGAAAATGGCGACATAAATTTTTTTCATTTTTCGATATGTTATAGCTGACTTCAAGACCTTTCAAACAAAAAAAAATTTATGAAAATCTATGGATCCGTTCTCGAGATATGGCCTTCTAAAGATTTCTTAGGGTATGACTTTTCAACTTTTCCCGACTTTGCGCGTATTTAAATTAATTCGCGTTCTAGTTTGCTCTCACAAAATTGGTACACTGAAAGAAACACAGCTCCCGTAAGCTTGGTCAGCTTACCAGTACATTTTTTTCGTTGCTTCCCTTCCGCACATTTTGCGAGTAATACATTGAGTGACTTTAGGAGAAGTAAGAAAAGAAAAAAGAAGAAGTAAAAGAGCTGCAAAAATTTATTATATTAATAAATTAAAAGTATATTACTACTACCATAGTATTGAGGGGAAAAATTATTTTCTTTGTTTGAGAAATATTCTTAGAATTTTTGTCATAATTTTGTTGTGACAATGTAAAGGAAACTTGAGTTCTTTGAGGGGTTGGTTTGCATACTTTTAGGCTTATATTGGACCATAAGGAAATTTTCTTTTTATTCAAAAGAAATATTACTTTAAACCCTTAAAAGGACCCTGTTCGCGAAGTTTCCATATTTTACGAGATAAATTACACTTTATGAATTCTAAATCCGATCTGTCTGATTTGCCGCCAAATCATTCCTTTTTTCCCCACATTCTCTATTTTCACCACTCGAATTCACCACCTCGAGAGAGCGCCAAATTCAAATAGTATTTTATGTTTAGGCGAAATATGAAAATTTCTCTTTCTTCACCCCACCAGGCAGGGTGGATTTAATGTTTTGGGTGTAAATTCTATATGTAACGCGTCTTTTCATGGATTTATACTCTCTCTCTCTCTCTCTCTAATTCCGTCACTTGTGTACTGATCCGTATGATATGGATTAGCCATGGTGGGTTGGAAAGATAGATGCGTTGAATTGTGGTTTGATGCGGGAATGAAGGACGAGAGGGGGTGTAAAATGATCCCTAAAGTATCACGCGGGATGAGTAACTTTAGTGAAGAAATTATTGATCTTTCGCACTCGTCTCATCTTTCATTCCAGATTAATATCATGGGTGTGTGTGTGTGTTTGTGTCTATTTGGAAAGTCTCTTTGGATTACGGATGCCCAAAGTTATCGCATGCGGTGGGGGTGAGAGGTGGAATTTGGGGGTGTGGATGAAAGTGAAATTCGGCATTTTCTCTTCTTCATCATTTTCTCACCGAAGAAAACATCATTCATCTCATTTATTGATGGTGAATTTCCTCCTTCACCGTGTACTTTTATGCTGATACTTTTCTTGTCTCTGCCCCCCCCCCTAAAACTCCCGCACCCCCATTTCCCGAAGACTGAAGAAGAGTGTGGTGCGCCAAAATGTAGGCAAAAGTCTGGGTTTGATAGGGGGAGGAAGACACACTCCTTCTTTTCCTTTATAAGATGCTGATGTAAGAGACACAACACACAGTGGTGGAAGGCAAAAGAGCATGATTGAACAAAAGAGGAAGTTTTTCTTGTAACGTACACTTTCTTTTTTTATTATTATTATTACATTATTGCGCCTACAAGTTGTGCAAAGAATGGAAGAAATTTCTTTCAACATGAAGGTCGAGACTATCTTGATTCATCTCTCTTTTCTTGCCTTCAAGAAGGAAGCTCGTAGTCTTCGAGTGCTTCCTCAATTGTAATACTTTCCTTATCATCTCCTAACTATAATATGCTACAAAGTTACTCATTTGCCCCAGAAAAAAATCTTGTAATTTGTCTTAATCTTGAGTTCATTTCAAAACTTCCTAACATTTGAGCAATTTTTTTGCGAGGGTTGAAATTGAGGACAAGAAGTTGAAAAAGAATTTGAAAATTTAACGGTTTTTCTTAGGACGTAAATTAATCTAAAATCCCTTAAATTGTTCCTTAATCCTTGGAGGATATTGCTGGCTACAGTGGCCAATACGACCTTTTAAATAATCAAAAAATCAATTACTGCAAGTTTATCGAAAGAAAACATGGAAAAACATTTTTTTTTTTGAGAAAACTAAGAAATAAAATTTTGAGGTTAGAAATATCGCGTCTGTTCGGAAAACTTATGAAATAAATTAATATTTGAATATAAAATCGATTTTTTTTAGACAGAATTTAGTATTTTTGAGGCCTTAATCTGTTTCTTTTTGCGAATTATCCACATATTTCCGAAGATCGGAATAACAACCCCTTGTTTTTTTCATCTTTCTTCTTCCTTTTATGTTCATTTTTTTTTCTTTCTCTCTTTCAAACACAAAATTATGTGGATGGGCGTGCTGGAAAATATTATCCCCAAGCAACATATTAACCCCTCTAAGTGGACACTTTAAATGGTTACCACAGTTGTTCCTTTTTCATCCATCCCACACCCCCAACCCCCAAAAAACATCTCGAACAGACAAATAATATTCTCTTCTCTACTGAATATGCAAAAATTTGGGACACATAACGCAAAACTTTCATCTCCAATTGGTTATTTTATGGACTGTATGGAGGACCATTTTTGGCAGCACAAACCCTTTAATGTGCGGATGATTGCGAAGGAATTGCGGGGGTGGAGATCTCTGTGTCACATTTGATATGACAAAGATGGCACACGGAAAGACCCCCCAAACCAACAAGCAATGAAAATGAGGGTGTTTGTATGATACCCATTTGATAGTTTCAATATTTAGGTCTCTCTCCTCTCTCTCTCTAATCTTTCATGTGAAATCCCCCCCCTTCTGCCCATGTGGTTTATCATCATTGCCACACACGCACTTTTATCTTGGCAGGGTTGGGATTGGATCCGCAAAACACCGAGAAAGAGAGGAGGAGGAGGTTCTGCGGGAGGGAGAGAGAAGCAAATCTCACATGGATTTTCCTCTATATTCTCTACGTTTTATATGTAACGTACATATGTAGATATATATAGTTGAGTGGAGCCTCAAATAAATATTTAACTACGGACTTATCTCATGGAGCACCACCATCCGCCCCCCCCTTTGGATATTACAACGATGTCGTCCTCCTGTCCCCTCTCCCTTCATGCCCACTCATCCCCTTTTCTCGTCAAGCCATGGCAATTATCACGATTACTCTAATTTTTCACTCTTCGTCCTTCATATTTACTCAACGCGTAATACATTGGGATTTACTAAAGTAAAATACACGAAGCAGCAGCATCATCAGCAGAGGCAGCAGCAGCAGAAAAAATCTTCAGTTGTACCATCATATTAATTTACCATTAGTAGCGTGAGACGCTGTAAAATGGTCCATTTGTGAAAAAAATTGTTTTTTTTTGCTGCATAATTTTAGGCGGATTGATGAATTTTCATTGAAAATTAAAATTAATTTGATTTTTTTAAAAATGAATTTGAAGCAAAGAGTATAATTTGAGATTAAAAAAATAATTTTTCAATGATTTTCTAACTATTTTATTGAATATTATTCAATATGCGCCTAAAAGTATGTAGAAATTCTTCTAAATCTTTTTATAATATTAAATGGCTTTCAATTTTTTTTTAACGTTTCAGTATTTTTTTAACGCTAGAATTACCCTAAAAACCATTAATAATCTCTTTAATAAAAAATGCTGATAATTTGTTTGAAATTTTGCCTACCTTCTGGCCTATATTATATTAAACATTAATTAATCTTTTTTTTATGAGAAAAAAAATATTAGACTCATATTATCTCTTGATTTTCAGTTTGACTTTGTTTTTTTTTTATCATTTTTATTTATTTCTCAAAATTCCTAAAATTTCAAAACGCCCCTAAAATTAGGCAAGTATTTTCAGGCTCTATTTTAACATTCATAGACAATTTTAATTTTTTTAACGTATTTTTTTTTGCTAGAAATTTATAAAAATAATAATTTTAAAGCTTCTTATCTTTCAATTTTTTATTCATTCAATTCAATTACTTCTCTTGCTTCCTAAATGCCCCTAAAAGTATGCAAGAATTGTTAAAAATCTTGTGATAATATTAAATAGTTTTTGAATTTTTTTAACGTTAGAATTGCCCTAAAAAACATTAATAAACTCTTTAATAAAAAAAATCTGATAATTTGTTTGTAATTTTGCTATATTCTGGCCTATATATAAAAAGATAAATAGAATTATTAAATCTTTGTTTTTATGAAAAAAATAAATTTAAAAAAATAGTAGACTTGTTATCTCCTGATTTTAAATTTTATTTATTTTTTTTCACAAAATTCTTCAAATTTGCCCCTAAAATTAGGCAAGAATTTTCAGGCTCTAAAATATTAATTTTAAAGCATCTTATCTTTCAATTAAATCCCTCCATTCCTCATTCATGGCATTTAATCACAATCCTTGCTTCCTAAATGCCCCTAAAAGTATGTAAAACACAGTAAAATTGGTAATTATGCAAAAATTAGTCCTTTTGGGGTATTTTACAGCGTTCCAACTGATAGAAAAAACATCACGCACAGTTGAAGTTTACCATCACACAACCCCCTAAAGCGAATTTTTTTTGTTACTAAATATAGAAACACAATTGAACGTGATATTTGGATTTTTTCTCTACAAGAACAACATCTCCATCAGTAGATAGGTTGAGATTTTCAATCTCTTTCGCGAGAACATTATCACACACACCGAGCAGGTGAAGGAGCAAAGAAGACAAAGAGCTTTTCTCAAATGTTTTGTTATGGATTTAATAGCTTTATCCTCTATCTTTTCGATGAGAGAGAGAAAGAGGAGAAGGAAAAAAATAATCTCAACTGGTTGGAGAAGAGATGAGATATGTAAATAGAAATATCGTAAGATTTTCCAACGAAATAACACACATATAAACATTAAATCCTCATATTACATTTTTCTCCATACATTGCGAGATGGAGAAGGTATTATCCTTCTTGCAACTATATGTACAACATACCTTTAGAAAACGAGGTAATCCACAAGGAAAATTCTCATTTTATCCACGACTCCGCACATACAGACAGAAATACAAAGATATTTTGCAATAATATAAAAATTCTTCATCATTGAAAATTCCTTACGCGAAGGATTTCTTTCATTTCACAACAAGAAGAAGAAAAGAGAAGAGCGAGTTACAATCAATAAATCAACTTGACAAAATGGAAATTCTTCGTATTTTAGTATTTTATTTTATATATACTACTACTCGTCTACTATATAAAATAAATCGAGTACCGTAAAATGGGGTGAATAGAATCAGTTTTCAACTTTGAGAGGCTGTAACTATAAAACTATTTGAGCTAGACCTATGAAATAAAAGCGAAATTATGGGTCTCTCCTTCTACTTTGAGGATACTATTTCACTTTTTCACCGCATGGTGCTCCTTTTCGTTAATTTAAAAAAAAAATAGTCCTGATTCTATTCACCCCACCTTGGGGTGAATGGGATCACATATTTTATTTGCGATTTTTACGTGGAAAATCACTAATTATTGTAAGAAAAATCATTTTTAGTTAATGTCAATTTAATTTTTAACCAGTTTAGCCAGGCTTTGAGCGAATTGGTGATCCTTAATCGTTTAAGGACCAATAAAACGTTATCGTCCCATAGCTCGTTTTTGAAAATGCCTAATTTTGACAAGTTAATTATTTATTCAACCAGAAATAATGGAGAACTAAGTTGTAATAGCAACTGAACATTTTTAAATCACAAAAGGACATCCTTGAGGACTAAGAGTATTAAAAAGGACGAAAAACCGAAAATTCCAAAATCGGGATTTTTGGTAAAAAATGTCATACTAGAACTCAAAAGAATCTCCAAAATATTTTTTTTCACGCCATTCTGGAGTCTTTACGATCCTTAGGCAGTTAAGGATCGAAGGGCGACATTTTTAATCATAGCTTGTTTTCGAAAATGGCATGAGTTTAACCCTTACGGACCATAAGATATCCCAAAAATTTATGTTCTTTTGATTGCACCCGCTGAAATCCTTATAGTCTTTAGGATTAAACTTACGCCATTTTCAAAAATAAGCTATGATCCGAAAATGTTTCATTAGTCCTTAACCCCTTAAGGACCACAAAGATTCTGGAATGGCGTGTAAATAAATTTTGGAAGTTTGAACTCAAATAAAACATTTTTGGCCAAAATTCTCAACTTTGGAATTTTCAGTTTTTCGTCCTTCTTGATCCTGTGAGTCCTTGGGGATGTTCTTTTGTGATCTCAAAATGTGTAATGATCATTAAGACATAGTTCTGCATTATTTCTAGCTAAATAAATAAAGATTAACTAGCTAAAAAAAGAAATTTTCAAAATCGAGATATTTGCGAAAACGTTCAATCGGTCCTTAAAGGGTTAAAGGATTAAGGGTAAAGGACTAAATCTTCAGATTCAACATTCTTCTTGCTTGTACATCTCATATCTTATCTCATTTTTTAGCACATTAGTCAAATAATCATTTTAGAAGCCCCTTGAAGTATGAAAATTAGTGATCCTATTCACCCCAAATTTTTAAATTAAGTAACATGAAATCAAAAAAGCACTAAAAATAGAAAAAAATAATTTTTTATATAAAATGTCTTTACTAATCTCTTTTCCTGAATAAAAAGAGCGTTGAATGGCAGTAGAATTATATTTTTAGAACTTTCGTACTTTTCAGAACAAGTAAAGTTTTATGGGTTAACCAATTTAGGGTAAAATACAGCATTTTAAAAAAATTAAAAAAATGTAAGAAAATTTTTTTTGAAAAAAATTCTAATATTCACTAACTAACTCTATATAGTCTAATGTTTCTTTCGGTGGTATGATTTCAAAATTTAAAAACATATTTTGGTCAAAATTTACGATCAAAGATTTTCCCAGATTGCTGATTCTATTCACCCCAGTGATCCTATACACCCCATTTTACGGTATTAAATTTTTTCTCTCGAAAGCTCTCTAAAGCTTCCCCGAGAAGGATTTAATGCAAAATAAAATCACAAAACTTGTCATTCTCATAACATTCAAGCGAAAAATGAAGGAATAGCGAAAAAACCACTGAATATGCCAAATAGCCAAATAATAATGAAGCTCAAAAGCTCTGACTGAAATAAAACTTGAGGTAGATGATGGATTTTGACTGTGAGAGACATAAACTTTGCTATTTTACGGATAAAATGAATTGAATTTTGACGTCATCGTAAAGTAATTTAATGTGAAATTTTATGCTTTATTTTATTTTATTTTGAAAATAAATCAATGAAATGTTCGTATTTTGAAATGAAAATTAAATTTCAAATAAAACCAAATTGTAAATCAAATTGATTTTCAAACGATAACGTTTTTACTTAAATACGTAATACAGACAGAATATATCTACAATATTTTGAAATTAATTGTCAAAGTTCATTAACCTATTAAGGTTTTTTGGGTCATACGCTGACCCAAACGTGAAACATTTTATTTTTTCAATTTTTTTATGAATGTAATTGTTTTTCCATGTTACAAATGCATCAAATTCAAACATAAGGGGTCAAAGAAGACGTTCTGAGTGAGAAAAGTCCTCTAAAAAAATTCATAGAATAAAAATCGCGATAAAAGAGCGCATGTTTCAATGTTTTTATGTTTCACGTTGGACGTTAAAGGGTTAAACGCATAAAACTAGTCTTTTTTCTTGTTCTTTGAGAGAATTTTTTACGCGCCTAAAGCTCTACAAATCTAAAGCTCCTGAATTCCTCCTTATTCACTCTCATTTTTCTTCTTCTTCTCCATTTAATTGATTTTCATTATCGAACAATTCACTTTCACTCACCCAACTACCCCCATCCCTCCTTCCCACCCACTCCCAGAATGTAGCCTTGGTTGTAATTTCTTCCCAAAAGCAATAATTTAATTATTATCAAAAAGGAGTGCCCAAGAACACGAAGAGATTCTTCCGGAGAGTGAGTGAGAGAAAGTTTATCAGGTGCCAAAGTTTCCCATGAGTCCCATACCTCATACAATTAGGATAGGATCCCTCCTCCACACATTTTTGGGGGAAGAACTCGGTCAAAATTCCTCACCACGTACCAATGAATGTAATATTCTTACCCAAAAGTAAATCATATGTTGCACTTTCTAACTTTTAAGATATAAATTTAATTAGTATTTTATCAAATATAGTTATAGTAAAACCAGACACAAAACCAACTCTCAAAACTTTCCTCTTCGTCACACACTTCCTCTTCCTTCGTTCGTGAAAACTAAATATTTTCATGAAAATTATCTTCAATTTTCAAGAAACTTTTTCTCTTCATAAAGTGTGGCAATTTCATGAAGTTTTATCGAATGAATGGAAGATAAAGAAGCCTTTTCAACAGTTTTAAATCAACTTTGTAACCAAACTAGAGTAAACAAAGTTTTCTCCATATTCCCATAAAGATCCTTTTCCCAAGGACTACATGCTTAATACTTTAATACTCATCCTGATATAATGAATTGTGGTTAAAGCTTTCAGAGATTGTGAAGCGTTCTAATTAATTTAATTGATTTAAATTTGATAAATAAATTGTATTTAACAGAGACAATTAATTTGAAAAAATGTCGTTAATATTTAAACAAAATACCTGTCACAATGACACTATCAAAGTGACAACTGTCAAAATTAAATTTCCCAAAAGGCTGTTAAGTTCTTAATTATTTATCTGTAGTTTTGCTAGATTTTTTGTGTGTAAAGTTTTCCTATTTGAAAATGACAATTATTCAGAGAACAATTGTCATGTTACTTTGACAGATGTCAATTCTTGGGAAGAATTTTAATGATATTTTTATAAATAAAATAAATTAAACCGATAATTTTTGACAAAAAACTAACAATACAGAAAATTATCAATTTAATTTACCTATTATTTTCCTTCAAAGATCTTTAAAATTTGTCCCGAAAATTGACATCTGTCAAAGTGACATTTCATTCATGACAATTTCTCTTCTGAATTTTTTTTAAAGCTATTTTTGTCAATTGACTTCTGTCAAAATGACAATCATCCCCTTAAGACTCAAACATATTTAATAAATTGGCATCATCTTCCAAAGGAACCAGAAAAAAAAACATTAAAATTCCCATTAATTTGCTTAATTATGGGAAAGAAAGAAATGTCAGATATAATACAAATCCAAGGGGTGGGAGGTAAAAGGAAACTCAATTGAAGAAGATTGAGCTACCAACTGAAAGATAAATAGACATTCCCCCTCCTTTTTTTCATCTTCTTCTTCTTCTTTTGGTCTCAATGTATTAATTTATCTTCTGTATATAGACATTGAGAAGCAACACCAAAAAAAAAAGAAAAGTATTCACGTGATATTAATTGAAATGGAGAGGATGAATACGAGAAAAAGGATAGAGAGAGGAGGAGAAAAAAAATGCAAAAAAAAATATTTCTACTCAGAGAGAAAATATGAAAAATGAATAGACGTCAAAAGTTTTATCATAAACACGCAAGACTTTTATCATTATCTCACCACCCTCCACCCCCCTACCCAGTACTACCATCCCCTACCATTATACCACAAAGCATTTTATTCAGCCGCATTGACGCTTTGCACCACATCTCTCTTTCTACTTCACTAAGCATATTTTCCCCAACGATATAACAGAACCTGTATGAAGATACATTTTCCACTAGGAAAATTTCAAAAATTATAAATATATAGATATGTAGATACATGTGTATGTAGTTATGCGACACTTAGTACATTGTACACGGAATCATTTAATTGTTAAACACGAAGAGATAAAAATAAAGTGTGGCAACATGTAAATTATTCTTGGCATTTTATTAAAATTTATCATGCAAAACTTTGTTTGAAAATTCAAAAATATCGTTAAAGAACATTTTTTTAAAACTTTTTTTAAAGATAAAAAACAAAATTTGACATTTCTTCATTTGACAGAAAATCAATTTGACAAGTAACAATTGACAGTTGAAACTGACACCGGTTAAATGAATTAAAATTTATCATGCGAAACTTTGGTTGAAAATTCAAAAAATATCGTTAAAGAACATTTTTTTAAAACTTTTTTTAAAGATAAAGAACAGAATTTGACACTTCTTCATTTGACAGAAAATCATTTTGACGATTAACAGTTGACAGTTGTATCTGACAGCTGTCAAACAAGTCTCTCATGTTCATTAATTTAATTTAATGAACGGGAATTTAATTTTCTAAATTACTTAAGTATGATTGCTTTTGTAGAACTCAAAATAAGAATGAAACCTGTTAAATACCAGATTTGTCAAAATCTAGAAATATTCTTACAACTCTTTCATCGAAAATTATCCCACTTTATTCTTTAAATTTAATCTGTGTATTTAAGTTTAGGTAAATTATAAAATTAAACACTTATTGTTTTATGTTAACAGATGACGTTTCATAGTTAACAAATAATCAAAACTGACAGCTGTCAAACGTCATTTAAATGTCAAAATATAAATAAATACATTTGTATATATCTCTGTCTTGTTTACCAGGTATATTATCAAACTTAATCAACTTTAGCTTTGAACTAAATATCTCTCTTTACGGAATTAAATTTAAAAGACAAAATTATCCATTAAGGAAGACTTTTCAATGATTTGTTTTTGTTGACAGCACGCCTCTTGTTTATGTCTCTTTTGCAAATAAATTTAATTCTACTATTTGCATGGAAAATATTTCCTCGTTTTATTTTTGCGCAGGAAAAGAACATTTATATCAAATTTTCCCGGATATCTCTATATATTTTCTCAAGAATCTCCTCATGAGAGTTTTGAAATCAAATAAATGACATCAATTCTATTCGTGTGGCTATATTTATCCGGCACCTCTTTCTCCCTCACAGACAATACAATAACCAAAAAAAGAATTGAGAAGGAGGAAGAGGAATATCTTTAGCAGGAGGAAAAGAAGAAAAAAAAAACAGGTAAAGTGAAAAATTATTCACAAAGAGATTTTGAAATTCAGATTGATTCCAAAGAAGAAGAAAATGACATTTTCCTTCGCAATTTTCTCTCCTCTCTACACCATCGTCCTCTCTCATCCAGGTATGAAGGAAAAACAACATGATGGAATCAAAGACAAACGCCAGTGAATTTAGTGGGGGGAAAGGAAAGCTATGAAGAAGAAAAAAAACGATGAAATCAGAAAGAAAAATATCCCGGAAATGCCATTGACAGACAAAATTGTCCTCCTCAAACTGCTGAATTATTCCGCGAATTTCTCTTTACCAGTGAAAAGGAATAAAAACTAGAAAATTATGCCATCATCCCCATAGGGGGTAACATGGAAAAAAAATCACCTTATCTGTGTGTGTGAGAGAGTGAGAGAATTGTACAACAAAGTGGAAAAATATTGGGAAATTTTTATGTAAATTTCCAACCACAAAAAATATTTATCTACAACACCCTCAAGCCAATAAACACACTCACTTTTTTTTATCCCACACACAAAGTTTTCCATTTTCTTCCTATCTAAACACTCCCTCTCTCTTTCTCTCTGTATGAGGGGTGGTAGACCGTCACAAGCATATATCCTTTTTTGCTTAAAGTATATTTATTTCATGATAAGTCATATCCTTATGATGTGGTGTGTGTGTGCATGAAAAACAAGTGGAAATTGCTCGTCAAAATGCGATTGAGTTGAATTTATGTGGGGATAAAGGGCATGATATGATGCAATGTATAGTTTATAAAGTATATTGTAAGGAGAAAATCCCTGGAGAAAAATTTTCATATGTATACAACGTTGATTTTATTTTTATCCAGAATTCTGGATAAGAAAATTCTCCAAAAAAATCATTTAATTTGAGATATTTTAATTTAGAGAGAAAGTGTATGAATTAAGTTAACAAATAGCAACTTTTATATTTAATTACGTGCTATAAGGATATAATAATCTTTATCCAAAGTTAGGATAATACATTTTTTTTAAGTATAATGTGAAGTTTTGAGTTTTAAAAAGAAATCTAAAAGAAAGATGATGACTGATTTTAAATTTTTAATATGTTTTTTCGGATAAACTATCCAAAAACTCATTCCATTAGAGACACTTTAAGATTGACAGAAAGTATGAATTAAACAAAGAAATAGCAGCAATTATATTTACTTACTATATCCTTATACTGCTTACGTACTATAAGGATATATAATAATCATTATTATCCAAGATTAGGATAATATATTTTCTTAAGTATAATGTGAAGTTTAGAGTTTTATAAAGGAGCTCAAAAAAATAATAATGACTGATTTTCAATTTTTACTATGTTACTTCAATTTTTGTTTCATTATAATAAATTTTATCCAAGATTTGGATAATATTTGTGTCATAAAAAAAACACACACACACATTAATATAAAATTACGGCTATAGCATTGAAAATTATTCAATAAAAACATCATTATTAATCTACATATTGCTCATTACTTTTATCCTAGATTGGGATAAAATTATTTATACAAAAATATTATCAAACAATACAACGTTTTTCTTTTATTCAACATGAAATGAAGCTCAATTCATAAATTGTAAAAATTGCTACAGTACAAGTATTTGTGGAGTTTATCCAGCATTTTGACACCTGTCAAATAATAAACTGTCACAATGACATTTCAATACTATAGTTTATATTTCAAAGAATATTTTATCCAACCATCATCCATTACTCGAAAATAAATCGGATAATTCATCCCCAAGGGGGGAGGGATACACAATGAGAAAATCTTCCTAGATAACTTCCCAAATAGGTATTTATTTTCTTTTCCCACTTCCTTTTGCATTTTCCTCCCTAAACAAACGAGGCAAAGTAATAAAAGATGATTTAAGATATTTTGGGTGAAAACTCTAAAATTCCCCAACTACCTTTTCTCATCATTTTGTCGCAACTTTTTGCACACAGAATGCTTTTTATTTGAAAGACTTTTCGTGCCTTATTGGGGGTGAAAATAAACTTTAGTCTTTCTTTATTTGTTCCACGTGGATGTAGTAAAAAAGAAAAATTCCTATAATCACCCCTCCAATGAAAAATTTTCTCTTCAAAAAAAAAGGTAATTTTGAAGTTTTTGGAATAACCAAACCACACCGTATATTTATACACCAAATACAATCTAATTGGATAATTAAATAAAATCCCTTCGAGCGTAACACACACACAAATACACATAAAATTCATTTGAGTGTGTGAGAATTTTACGTAATAGCATTTTGACCCAAAAGGTAATGTTGAGTAAATAATATAAAATAGAAGAGAAGAGAAAATGAGTGGGAGGAAATTTTCCAGGGGAGAATGAGATTTTAAGGGGGGTTTGAGGGAGAAAACTTTCCTTCTTTTCCTTTCCTCTGATAGCCCCTCTTCTCCCTTGTGCGATGAACAGTAATTTCGTACATCGCACGCAATTTTTGCGTAAAAAAATGGAGAAAATGAGACAATCAATACTACTGAAGTTTCAGTAATAACCATCCCCTTCTTCCCTTAAATGTTCACAAAATATTTACAATAATACAAGGAGAACACAACATATGGCAAAAGAACTTTACAACACTTGATAATTAAACCGTCCATGACCCAAAAATAATGTAAAATAACAACAACAAAAAAATCAATAAAATCCCTTTAAAAGTTTTCCTTTTTCAGGGAGAAAGTTTCAAGAACATCGCACCACATAGTTTGAAGGAATAAAAGGCTTAAAATGTACAACAATGCATAGCGTTGAAACCCTTTTAGGGGGTAAGTATATGTACGTAGCACACACCCTAAAACAATTCCCTCATCAACACTTTTTCAGCACCCTTAAACATACATATTATGTATATATAAAAATCCCCTCTCAACATTTTAGATGTTGCTGTAGCTCCACAGCAGTTAGCTCCTCTTAAGTATAATGAACACATGTTTTTCTTTTATTATTTTTTTTCTTGCCACCCACGCCCCCATGTAGAAGCACAATAATGATGAGATTTATTCTTCACCAACCAGAATTGCAAACATTTTGAAGGAATACATTGAATTTATATATAAATAAAGGGAGGATATCTTAATATTAAAAGGAAATCGTTATGAATTTTAACTTAAAAGGAATCAAATTTTTAAGAGATTTTAAGAGAGAGAGAGAGAAAGAGAGTAAATTGTGTTGTCATTGGGACACCCTGTTACAGTTCCATGCGGGAAATATTGGAACAATTTTATAAATGGAATTTCTCTTTGAACTCATTATTAAAATTATTTTTTATATTCTTCTTCAGGTCAAATATTTTAGCTGGAAGGACACTAAAAAGGAACTTAGAATGACTTAGAACACGAGATTTATGACGATTAAAATGAAAGAGATATTGCGTCAAAATAGGAAGGTTTTGAGATATTTTTTTGTGCAATTCAAGTGCTTGACATTCATTTTCTAACGTTTGATGATCCTTCTCATAATGTTTTTACATTCATTTTCTCGTTTGATGTTTCTTTTTCTTGTTTGAAGTTTCCTTCACAATTTTACGAATTATTTTCTAAAATTTAACATTTAAATGAATATTTGAAGATTTTCTGACATTTGGATGTTCCTCTACAAAAATTTGACGTTCTTTGTCTTTTTTAATGTTTCCTTATAAATTTGACGTTTATTTTCGAAATTTTCACGTTTAATCAAACATTTGACGTTCTTCTACAACTTCTAATGTTTATTCGTATATTTTACTAGCTTCAAGTTTCCTAATTAATTTGACGTTTAATCGAACACTTGACGTTTCTTTCCTAATGTTTGATATTTGTTTATACATATATTTAACGTTCTTCTCTACTAACTTTTAACGTTTACTCGTACATTTGACGTTCATGTCTTAACGATTGACGTTTCCTTTTCTTGTTTGAAGTTTCCTTCACAATTTGACATTTGACGTTTAAATGAATATTATTGAAGTTTTTTCTGACGTTTAGGTTTTTTGTTGTTCTTATCCTTCTTATCCTTCGTTTGGATAAATCCATGTTCAAATATCTGATGATAACAGATTGTGGAATAAAAGCTTGTTAAACTAAATATCTGATAAAACGGACACAATAATGTTAATATGCTAAAATTGATTATTCTTTTATTTCAATGTCATATGAAACAATATTCAACTGTCAATCTTGGATAATTCTAGATAAAATCCTGGATAATATGTTTTTTTCTTTCTTTAAAACATTAAAGAAATAAAATAAACAATAAAAATACAGAAAACCATTTAAATCAATCCCATTTAAAAAAAAGTTCTTCACAACTAAACTCACAATTATTGCTTCAATATTTTCACAACTAAACTCACAATTATTGCTTCAATATTTCTTGTATGGAACTGTCTTTTACTGCTACCAAAGACACAAACCTTTTGTGGTGAGTTTCATTTAAAATTTATTCACACAAAAAAACGGCCACGGAAAAATTATCTCCCTTTGGCGCATCTAATGATGTTGGAGGCTCCAAAATAAATATTATAAGAATTATTTGGGGATTTCTTCATCAATGATTCGATAAAGACAAAAAAAAACGTTTGATTGCGCCATTTATTGGGGAGGAAATGATTTACAACGATGGGAGTGCAATTAAATGAGCAATTTGGTCAAAACAAATCAATTGACACAGTTTTCTCATCAAGATTATGCTTTTTTCTCATCAACTTTGTGACGACATTTACTCTCTTTCTCTCTCTCTCTCTCTTTCAATGAATTTGTGGGAAATTCAAATTTTTTAATGAAAAAAAGGGAATAAAAATTGATTTTTTTTTAAGAAAAAGAATTCTTCGACTTACCTTTGCTGATGAAGATCTTGTCTTGATGGCCGTTGGGTTGGTTGTGTGCGAATGTGCCTTCGTTTCAACGGCCGTCGCTCCCTGGGGGGCAGTTGTTGTATTCGTAACATGATCAGCTGGTAGAGATTCAGGAACAGTCTGGAGTGTTGTTCTCATTGTTGCCGACATCCTGGACACACGTCCTGTTTTCCTTTCCTACAAATTTATTCCTTTTTCTCTTTGCCACGCGTGCGCGCACGTGTTGATTTTCTCACCACTCCGTTAACCCTTCGTTTTCCCCGAAAAAAAATCGTGAGAATTTTCCTCTTCAAAAGTTCCTTCACACACACAAAAAAACTACCTAACTGTACAAATTTCTTTCTCAAAAAACTTGAGAAATAATTTTTATTCAAAATAAATTATTAAATGTAAATTTCTCGCACACAATGATTTTTTCTTCTTCGCGCGCAAGAATCTACTCTTAAATTCCTAATAGCACACACGAAATATTTTCAATTTTATAATTTACTTTTACTTTTTTTTTTATGTTATTCCCATAAGTACGCGTTAATCTACAACTTTTTTCCTCTTAATGCAAATTTTTTAATCTTTTTTGCCAGTCTCAATGCTTTTTTTTGAATGCAAAGCAATTTGGTGGGTAATTTTTATTTCTTCTACTTTTTTTATTCTTTTTAAATTGTGTTTCAATCAACACACTGACACTATAAATATATGTATGTAAGTATATAGGTATCACTCCTAACCGAAGAAAAAGTGCAAATTTGTTGTTGTTAAATTATGTAACGAACGACTCACTAAGACAGTGGCGTAAACTTAGGGGCCGCTAGGACCTAGAAAAAAGTTTTTTAAAAAAAAAAATATTTAGTATAAAAAATCACTTAAATACCTTTTTAATTCATTTCCACACTCTTGTCGTACGAATTTCCACTGGAGAAAACAAACATACATATTTGCAATCATTCTTTCACACATTTTACGATAAAAATATTTTTTAATAAGTAAAAAAAATAATAGGAAAATAATTACGGAAGATCATAATATTCTCCAGAGAATTGTCCTATGATAATTTATCAGAAAAGACGAACAGTTTCAAAGAAAGAAAATAAAGCAATAAGAAAAATTGAATAGATTTCATTTTTTTGGAAAAAACTTTAAAATTTTATTAAATAAATTGAAAATAAAAATGATAGGAAAATAATTACAGAAGATTATAACATTCTCCACAGACTTGTCCTATGACAATCCAAAAATAAAATATTTATTCTATTTGATCAATTTTCTTCAAATTCCATTAAAAATTATCCAAAACAATTTGAATAAAAAAATAAATTAAAAACTCTCTTGAAGACATTAACGTCGTAAGACATTTCTAGAGAATTTGTTCTTTTTTCCAATTTATTTATTTATCTGTAATTTTTTGAGTATTAATATTATAATGATTTAAAACATTTCAACTACCTTTATCTCATTGATAAAATAAGTGCTTAATAAATTTTTAAAAAATAATTTATAATCAAAACTGATAAATTAACCTCAAGGTCGTAGGACATTCCGAGAAGTTCTCCACTGAAAATTCCCGATGATTCTATATTTTTAATTTATTTATAAAACATGACAATTTTGAATCAAAACAAAAGCTTTTTAATGAAAAAAAAAGGAATGAAAATTCTCTTTAAATAATTATAAAAAAAATTACCTACTTAATTTTTCTGAATTTTTTTAATAGATTTTTACAATTAATTTCCACCTAACAAATAGCAAAAACAAATCATTTAATTTTTGTAAAAATTTTACTCAAAAATTCTCTGTAAATAAAAGAAATAAAATGTTACTACACAAGGAAAAGTTGAAGGTGATGTAATCAGTATGAAAATCTCATTAGAATTTCTCATGAAATGTATGAGAAAATGCTAATTTAAATTTCCTAAGAAAATTCTTCTTTAATTTTCTTGTGTTTTCTTTTAACATTTCCTTGAATTTTTAATGCAATCCAGATAAATTTATTTTTTGAATATTTATTTTGAAACAAACTTATTATTAAACTTAATTTCTACATGATATTAGGCATTGTCCTATGAAATTCTTTACAATTTCCCAAGAGATTTTCCTGTGAAAATGAGGATTTTTTACATTTTTGTTTGTATCAAGCTTTCTTAAATTTATTCAAATTGATTTAAAATAATTTGAAAAAAGTTATTGAATACTTTAAAACCATTAATTAATCAAAAGATTAAAGAGTGTCCTACGAAATTCCTTGCGATTCCCCAATTAATTTCTCTTAGAATTTTATTTTTTAACAATTCTTTTCAATTCTTTTAGAAAATTAAAATATTTCTACTTGTTAAAAGACAATTTAAAAAAAAAAGAGATTTTTACACAAATTTGTAGTAAAAAAAATATAAAGAAGCAGTCCTACGAAATTCCTTTCGATTTCCTTGGAAACTTTCGTATTTCCCCATAAATTATCATTGAAAAAAAAATTGTCATAATCAACTTTCTTAGATCAACAAACGCCAAATAGAGAAGTGAAGAAGCAAAATAAAAAAAAATCCCTCAATCATTGATAACTTTCACGTGAAATCGTCAATTAGCAATTTCCCTCCACATGTGAACGCGCATCTTTGCAAGTGACATTACCACAAAAAAAGAAAGAAAAACAAGATCAAAACATATGGTAAAGAAATTGCCTTAGATTGTACATAATATTCACTCTCACTCCCCATGGCGGGCATTCAAGCTCATCATCCTCAGCTCATACATACGAAAGTCTCCATGTACGACCTTCCAATCACACGGTGAAACAACTTTATTTTTAAATTTATTAAGTATTCCGAATGCAGAGATACTATTTTGCCTTCCTCCCTCTCCTTTCCCACCCCTCCTCTCGCGCCAAAATATCATCAATCGACGGGGGAGGAGGGAGAGTAAATTTTGAGGCTCTTTATACAATATTCACGTTTCGGATCAGAACCAACAGAACACCCAACATTGCGCATATTATACTTTAAAATACATAACAAAACAAGAATTGAGAGAGAACCTCCGAAATTAAACAGAATGAAAAAAATTTTCAACATCAGACAGACTTTTGAGGGGAGAGAGAAAATTACACATATTTTCTGCACACAGAAAATACATAAAATGAGATAATGCAAATTAGAATTCCATCTGTGGAACGAAAGTAAGGAAAAAAACTACGAATTAATGAATTATTCTGTTTATTAACAAGTGGCTGAAAATGATATCACAAAGAGTAATGGAGGGGGGTTGGACGTGTTTTACTTCCCCACAAGAATAAAAAAACCAACAACAACTTTAAACCATGAGGAAGCTCATTACAGAAAAGGGGTTAAATTACATACTACATTGAAGATCTTTCTCAAACAAATAGAGTTGAATAGGCAGATTAAAGATTTTTCTAAAGATAATTTTTTTACAGAGTTTTAGAGAGGAGTTTTTAACGAATTCTCCACGGAAAAATTCCCCTGATACAGAGAAAAAAGTTTTCAGAGTTCAATTGTGAATGTAAACTTTAAGGAAATCTGAATAAATAAATAAATGAGGTAAATGCGGTGTTTTAGTCGATTTCTCCCTGGAAATTGTGGGGACATTTCTTATGTTTCCTACGGAAAAATTTAGTTAAATACTGTTAGAAGATTTTCAGGTATATTTCTGAAGTATTTTATTAAAATTCATCCATTTAAATAGAAATAAAAAAATATTTTTATAAAAAAAAAACATTTAAAGCTTCTTTAATAGATTTAATAATTTAACATGGAGATTTTAACGAATTCTCCATGGAAAAATTCCATAGATACAGAGAAAAAGTTTTCTGAATTTATTTGTAAATTCTAATCTAAAAGAATCTGAAAGAATAAATATACTTATGAATGTTTTTAAACTAATAATCTACACATGAATTAACTCAATGGCAAAATAACTACGGAAATATATCAAATTTTTCCAATAGACTGTCGTTGATTTTTCCACAATTACTCCACATTCGTTCTCCTATGCTCTTCCTTTCATATTCTTCACAATGAAAAAAAAAACAATTATAATCTCATGAAATATCTTTTTCAAAAATTATTATAATCTCCCCATTTTCCGCAGATAATCCTAGAGATTTTCCTTCAGTTTTCCACACTGAATTTTCCTAGATTATTTGTGTCTATTATTATTATCCTATGTCTCTGAATTTCGTTATATTTGCATATTTTATTCCTCCTTTTACTTGCAATTGATTCTTTAATTAATGTTTTTAAAAAAAAATTAACCTGCGTCCACCGCAGTCTTAGCAGTCATATCAAATTCTTCATTAAATAAATCCTTTTTTCTTTAAATTTTTCTTATAGGATATCTAAGAAACTTTTGCAATCTGTTCCATTAGATTTTAATTAAGGAAAAATAATACGAATATACTTCTAAATAGCCCCACGCAGCTAATGAGCTTAAACTCCCCATTGCAGTGAAACTTTTTCCTCTGTTTTGTTGTATTTTTATCCCCTCAAAAGTACCCCCATTGCGTCAATGAGCAAATTGAAATAATTCTTTTCATCCTTTTTCCTGCATTTGCAACAAAAACAGCAAAAAAAAAATGAACCTTCAGCATGAAAAATATTCACATTTGTACCATTGTTTCGCACCAATTTCAATACGCGCGCGTTCTACATTCTTTTTTTTCTGTCCCCCTTTAATGCTTTTTAGAGGTGATAAAAATTCAAGCAAATGGCTTTTTTCTCTCTCTCTTAAATATAGCAAAATTTTGCTGCTTTTATTAGATTTTTTTTTGCTCCTTTTACTTCTGGTGAACAAAGTGAAAATGGTTTTTGGGTGGGAAATACTTGTGCACCACCAAAGAGTTTCAGAAGGGAAGAGATAGTAATAAAAAGCACAACACACATGCAAGTCTGGTTTGGTGTTTATTGAGCATAACACACATTAAAAAAGTAAAAGAAAAAAAATTGGAGAGAGAAATGAGTTGAAATTATGTCACAGAAAAATTGCACAATGGGTGAAATTCACTATTCAGACAGTCTTAAGATATCTTAAGATGTCTTAAGATATCTTAAGATATCTTAAGATATCTTAAGATTTTTCTTAAGAAATCTTAAGATATCTTAAGAAATCTTAAGAAATCTTAAGAATTCTTAATAAATCTTAAGATTTCTTAAGTCAGACTGAATTATTCTAAATGTATATTTTTCGATGATTTTTACGAATTTTGATGTCTGAAGACGATCAAGAGCATTTTTTAAACTTAAGAAATAGAAAATCGTACCTACTTATCAAATTAAAACGAAGAAAAAATGCCACTTTTCAAAACACATTCTAGTATGGTAAGGCGCTTTTCTTTCAAGAATTGAGATGAATGGCATTCTTTTGATGCTTAATTTTCGATTTTATGCATTAAAATAATACAAGACGGTTAGCGTCACATCGGATGTGCTCCTTATTTAGTTGGTGTTCCACTTGGTGGCGAACACCAAGTATTTTTTTTAAAGAGTGAGAAGAGCACATGTATTAGAATTTGACTAATGCTAAGGAAAATGCATGGCCGAAAATTACAAAAATTTCCCTAAATTTATGGAAAAATTGTAAAAATATTTTCCTGAGTGATTTTCCCCAAGACACCCCCGGAAAATCCCTCAGAAGCATTAAGTGCCCTTTCAGCATATCTGAAGAATTCTTCAGCCATCTTAAGACGGTCATCAGTGCATGATGATTTGCTTAAAGCGAATTTTCGCGTTTTTGACGTGAAAACCCGCCAATTTTCCACCAAGAATTTTCATAAATTTATGGAAAAATTGTAAAAATATTTTCCTGGGTGATTTTCCCCAAAACACCCCCGGAAAATCCCTCAGAAGCATTAAGTGCCCTTTCAGCATATCTGAAGAATTCTTCAGACATCTTAAGACGGTCATCAGTGCATGATGATTTGCTTAAAGCGAATTTTCGCGTTTTTGACGTGAAAACCCACCAATTTTCCACCAAAAATTTTCATAAATTTATGGAAAAAATTGTAAAAATATTTTCCTGAGTGATTTTCCCCAAGACACCCCCGGAAAATCCCTCAGAAGCATTCAGTGCCCTTTCAGCATATCTGAAGAATTCTTCAGACATCTTAAGACGGTCATCAGTGCATGATGATTTGCTTAAAGCGAATTTTCGCATTTTTCACGTGAAAAGCCGCCAATTTTCCACCAAGAATTTTCATAAATTTATGGAAAAAATTGTAAAAATATTTTCCTGAGTGATTTTCCCCAAGACACCCCCGGAAAATCCCTCAGAAGCATTCAGTGCCCTTTCAGCATATCTGAAGAATTCTTCAGACATCTTAAGACGGTCATCAGTGCATGATGATTTGCTTAAAGCGAATTTTCGCATTTTTCACGTGAAAAGCCGCCAATTTTCCACCAAGAATTTTCATAAATTTATGGAAAAAATTGTAAAAATATTTTCCTGAGTGATTTTCCCCAAGACACCCCCGGAAAATCCCTCAGAAGCATTCAGTGCCCTTTCAGCATATCTGAAGAATTCTT